>NW_020172597.1:4903844-4952037 GCF_003031525.2 Neophocaena asiaeorientalis asiaeorientalis
GTCCAGGGGCTGCAAAGCCCGGCCAGCCTACCACCCTGGCTGTGGAGACAGGGCAGTAGCAGGGGCGAGGGCTGAAGCCGAGACTGCACGGAGGGTGGCCTTCAAGCCCGGTGTTGGCTGCCCAGTGCCCGGAGGCTTCTCTTTGGGGAGTAAGCCTGGCCAAGTCCCCCCACCCTTCTCTTCAGCACTGGTGATCCGGACGGGTTCTGCCTTTGTAGAGCACCTCCGAGGGCCGCGGTGCCTGGGCATCCATGCGCCTGGCCCGAGGGGGGCGCTCAGCAGCGGGTCCCCTCTGACCTCTCGAGCTGCACATCCTCTGTGCAGTTTTTTTTTGGTAATTTTACTTATTTATTTATTTAATTTATGGCTGCGTTGGGTCTTCGTTGCTGTATGTGGGCTTTCTCTAGTTGTGGCGAGCGGAGACTACTCTTCGTTGCGACGTGCGGGCTTCTCATTGTCGTGGCTTCTCGTTGCGGAGTACGGGCTCTAGGCGCGCAGGCTTCAGTAGTTGTGGCACGTGGGCTCAGTAGTTGTGGCTTGCGGGCTCTAGAGCACAGGCTCAGTAGTTGTGGTGCATGGGCTTAGTTGTTCCGCAGCATGTGGGATCTTCCTGGACCAGGGCTCGAACCCGTGTCTCCTTCATTGGCAGGCGGATTCTTAACCACTGCACCACCAGGGAAGCCCCTCTGTGCAGTTCTTAAGTGGCTTCTGAGAAGCTGGCTCAGGCCCTAAGGTCAGTGGCCCCGAGCAGTTCAGTGGGTTGGTAATCCATCATGAGATGGGCATCCATTACCACCTTAGGTCCCTATAACCAGTGTGTTTGGTAAATGGGAAAACCAAGTTTCAGAGCAGTTGTGATTGGCCCACAAGGGGTCCTCTGTTGTCTACTCCATGGATGTGGCCAAGGACCTCTAGGCTGGGGGAGGGAGAGGGGATCACTGAAGTGTGTTCCATGGACCCCCAGTCCTGTGAAATACCCTCTTCGACAAAGTTTCATGGTTTTCTAGTGCCTCAGGCCCCAAATTTAGGAGTATCCTTGATTCTTTCATCAGTAAATATTTACTGGGCATCTGCCACATGCCAGCTATGTTTTAGTTTCTAAACTTAAAGCAGTGGACAAAACAGACCAAAGTCCCTGTCCCCATTAGCATGCATTCTAGTGAGGAGGAAACAACAAATAAAAGCTACAGTGTGACTGACAGGTGCTCTGCAGAAAGAAAAAGATGGAAGCAGGGAAGAAGAGAGTAATTTGCAATAGAATGGGTAGGGAGGTTCCTTTCCTCTCCACTTGAGGGTGGAGCATTCCAGGCATTGGAAGCAGCCAGTGCAAAGGCCCTGAGGCCGGTGTACTCATGAAACAAGTTGGTCAGTGTAGCTGGAATGCAGTAGCAAGAGGCAGGAGGCCTTGAGGGCAGGTGAGCCAGGTCAGGGGGGGATTGTGTAGACTGTTATTTGGGCTTTGCTCTTGATGAGATGGGGAGCTCTTGGAGGTCTTTGAGCCCAGGCATGTTCTAGAAAGAACCATTCTTGCCCGGGTGCAGATGTTGGCTTTATAGGGCCTCTGGCTCCACTGGTGGAGATGACAGGGGAAATAGCCAGAGCAGGAATCCTCTCCAGTGGCTGGAGGGTGCATGGAATGGAAGTCAGACCCTCCCTGTGCAGGTGTTGGTGTGTGCTGGAGGGAAGCAGGGTGCCAGCTGTCCCCTGTTGTCCTGTAGATGAAGAAACTGAAGCGGGAGTATTGTGATTTGCCCTAAGGTACCAGTCTTCAAGGCGGAGATGGACTGGGACCCAACCATCCAGGCTCCTTACCCCACAGCTTTGTAGGGGGAGGAACTCAGGGCCCCCTGGACAGAAATGGCCTGGGCATGGGACTCTACCCAGCTGCATCCAACCAGCCAAGCGTTCTAGAAAGAACCATTCTTGCCTGGGGGCATGTGATTTATTACAGAGCTTTGACAGTCCCAAATCCCAGCAAGCCAGGGGTGGGTCTGCAGGGTGGCCTGTCCACCCTGTAACCGCAGTTATCAATGTACTTTGCCATCTGCAGAGGGGCTTTCCCAAGGTGACAAGTCCCTATCTGGACCTGCCTAGCCAACGGGAGTCAGTCAGAGACCCAGAGGGACGGTCCCTTACAGCTCAGCCCAAGGAGAGCGCTGGCCAAGTTTTTACACGTTCTTTCTGAAAGTAAGTTGCCTTGGGGATCGTGCTAAGCGCAACTCCTCAGCTACACAGATCGGGGTCTGCTCAGGACTGACACCACGTGGGGACCAGCCCGTGTGAGCGCACTGTTGTAGGAGGAGCCAGCAAGTGCAGAGCTCCCATCCACCTCTGAGCAACCCAGACTGGTTTTACTGGGGGGACGTAGGGTCAGTAGGACGGCCCCGCGTGTTCCAGGTAGAGCGCTGGGCCCTCACAGGACGCGGCAGGTGCAGGAGACGGGCTTGTACTGCTGCAGCTGCTGCTGGAGCTGCTCCTTCTCGGCTCTCAGCGCCCGCAGCCTCTCCTCCAGCTTGCTCAGCTCAGCCGTCCACTTCTGAGGGGACATCGGAGAAGTGTGCCTGAGCTGACATCATCTCAGAACCGGGGCTGAACTGGTGGAGGAAGGGAAGGCCCAGAGAGCCTGGGGGACCTGCTTAAGGTCTCTGGGCACCGTTCTGGCCCTGGTAGGTGGAGGAGCCAGGTCTCCTGACCAAGTCAGCCCTGGGGTCTCGGGGAGAGTCCTGCCAGCATCCCAGATGCTGGGGTGACCCGTCCTCCGCAGCCTGCACAAGTACCGGGGCGGGCTCAGGCTGGCAGCCCCCCGCCATGTCCTTCTCCCTCTCTGTCAGCCCCTTGGCCTCTTCTGTTTTTCTGTCACCTATGTTTCTCTCATGAAAAGGCTTTCCTTGGGACTGTGTCCAAGTGCTGTGTCCAGCACTCACTGCCTCCCCGTCTTAAGGGCCTCCGCCCAAATGCAGTACGCAGCCCTCTGGTTTGTCTTAGAACTTCAACATTCCACTCTCCCGGCGGCCCCAGCTACACCGCAGAGGAATACCGGAGGTAGCGGGGTTGTTGCAGTCCAGCCCCTGGGGAGCACCAGAGGAAACCCGACAGCTGCGAGCCCACCCAGTGGGTGGCCGAGGGGCCCAGGGCCAGCGTGGCCCCTACCCTGCCTGCCTGGCCTGGGCCACTTACCTGCCTGCCCCACTCCTGGATGGCGCGTACGGACAGGGGGCCCTGGATGCTCCCGTCCCGCCGCAGGAACACCTCCCCCTGGTCCGTCTCGTAGAGCTGCGGCTGGGCCTGGGCCTTGGGGGCGTGCACGCTCAGGCGGATCACCTGGGGAAGGGCAACGGCAGCTCTGCGGGCGCTGCACCGGACGGTGTGCAGCCCCAATCCCGCCTCTCTGGCTCCGGGGCAGCCTGGGGGCGCTGGGGGCAGGGCTTACCTTGAGGGGGGTGCCGGTGGCAGAGGTGCTGACCACGGGGATGAAGGTGAGCTTGTAAGCGTCAGGGAAGACCTGGGGGTTGAAGCCCTGCAGGATGGAGTCCACCAGCAGGCGCACGCGGTCCTCGTCATGGTGGCTGCAGCGGGTGCCCTGCACCAGGCCACTGTCCTCCACGCCCACCAGCAGGCTGCCGCCCTCGCTGTTGAGGAAGGCGCACACGTAGCGACGCAGGTGGTGCTTGAAGGCCTGGCTCAGGTACTCGCCGCCCCCCCTCTTGAACTCCACGTTGCGTGTCTCGCTGCCCAGGAAGGCGCCCTGGAAGAGGCGCTCCTGGCCCAGGATCTCTTGGTGCACGATGGCGCTGTCTGAGCGCGTGCCACTGGGCCGGCCTGGGGAGTCCTGCCGTGGGGTGGGGGCCTGGGTAGGAAGGGGTCTGGCGAGCCAGGCCAGCGGGGGGCTGGAGCCCAGGATGGGGCCGGGGCTGGGGCTCGGGCTGCTGTCTTCCTTCTGCTGGGGTGGGGGATAAGAGCGGGGCATATGGGCCCAGGCAAGAGCCGGGAGCCCTGAACTTGGCGGCCAAAGGAGGGACAGGCAGCCATAATCCCCCTGTCCACCCGCCCCATCCACCCAGGGCCCAGCCCACACGGGCGTCCTGACGCTCCTCCCAGGCAGAGGGGGCTAATTCTGCCCACCATCCCGAGGCCAATGTGGGAAACCCTGTTGGGTCAGGGGCTGGAACCAGCCAGTGCTCCCCTGAGGCTGCCTTCTGCCCAGGTGAACTATGGGATGCACATGGGTAGGAAGAACTGTCCTTCCCAGGTGGGACCTGGGACACCTGCAGCCATTCTTTTCCCACTTGGGTTACGGGTCGGCCTCTGAGGCGCAGGGTTGGATCATCCCAGGAGACACCTCGGCACCCTGAGGTCCCCTGTGACAGAGCTGCATGTCTCTGAATTGAGAGGGGCTCCCAGAGATGCCACCCTCTTCCTGATCTCCCTGAAAGCCTTGCTGAACCAGTCCTCCTGAATTTGCACTTTCCTCCGGCCCTCCTGAGTCCCTTTCACGGTTTCTGCTCTGATCAAGGGCTCTGGGAGCGGCCTGCTCAGGGCCACTTCCCTGCTCTGGGCTTCACCGTCGGACTCCCTGCCTCCAGGCTCTCCCCGTCGTCCTATCCATCCTCTTCGCTGACCTCAGATGCAAGTCACACTGTCATTCCTCCCTTAAAACCCTTCCCTAGCTCCCTGCTGCCCTCCAGCCTCCAGAGGTGGCTTCCGGGGCTGGGGTGTAGTGATGAGAGGCACATCCCTACCAGCCCTGCAGCTCCCAGCGGAGACAAACTTAGCGGAGACTCGGGAAAACCACCAGCTATCACACAAACATGCCATCAGGCCACAGGTCTTGAAATGTAAGCCCCGTTTAGCTGTTTAGCTCTGCAACAGTTTAAATGGCGTGGAGTCTTCATCCCGAAGGAAAAGACAAACCAAGATCACCCATCCTGCGGAGTGGCTACCACCGCCTCAAAAGTGAGTTGACTCTTCCCTCCCACCCCCACAGAAGCCGACCTTTTGCTGCCTCTGCCTTGGTCTCACAGCCCTTGGTGGCCTGGCCCCTGCCCTCTGGCCTGTGTTTTCTGCCTCAGTCCCCCGGCAGCCCGAGCTCCAGGGACAGCACCCGGCTTGCCACCCTGCAAATGCATCCATCCCCACCCTGTCCCCTCATATGTGCCACATCCCTCTGCTGGGGATACCCTTCCCCAAGTGCCTGTCCCATTGCCTAAGCCCCAGCCTGGATTTCACTCCCCGGGGAATTTGTCCCCAGAGAGCAGTGAGGACCCTCCTGGGCCCTCCTCCAGCTCCAGGTCTGCCCCCTCTTGGCTCATAGAAGCAGGGCTCCCTGAGGGCAGGGTGGAGCCTCTACACTCTGCTGTACTGCCCGGGCAGAGCAGGTGTTGGTTTTTGCAACTGAACCGATGAGGTCGGCCAAGGAGAAAGCCAGGACCCTTGGGTATCCTCGTGCCTGGGCTGACCCGGCCCAGAGGCCGGATGCAGACGGGCCCAGGGAGGGTTCGATACTCGGGTCTTCCTTCACGTGCTTCCAGGCTGGAGGCAAACTCTAAGGGTCAGTGTCCCTCCAGTGTCCCTCTGGGACCATAGTCATTTGAGTAGCAGCCCCCAAGTTTGCAGATTTGTCCCCAGTTTCTCCAAGACACCCCTCACCCCCACCCAGCACAGGCCATCCACACCCAGGCCTGCCGCGAGTGAGGCTCGGGGAAAGGCTCGCTCACCTCTCTGCGGTTTGAGGGCTCCCGGCCCTCACCCAGCACCAGCTCCTTCCCAGGGGCCACCAGCTCCTGGATGACCTGGTGCTCCTCCAAGGCTGTGTGTAGGCGCCAGGGCAGGGAGGCCAGGGTGTCCTCGTGGGCGGCCACCTGCACCAGTGCGTAGGCCTTGCGTGGCTGCCTCACCACCTGGATGTGCTCCCGCGCCACCGGCAGCTCCAGCCGCTCCAGGGCGTCTCGCAGCAGGCAGGTGAGCACGGGCACTGAGAACTGGGGGTTCAGGTGGCCCACGTAGAGAACATGCCTGCTGGGAGCCGCCTTGGTACTTGAGTCCTCAGACACGGACTCTTCTGCGGGGAGCTCCTGCAGGGGCCGCTTGCCTGGGGGCTCCATGAGGGGCTCCTGCACCTGTGTCGCGGTGATCTCTTCCTGGAGGTCTCTGGAGGGGTCTCCCTCGGAGGGGCTTCTGGGATTCCTCACCGCTGGCCACTCCTCCTGGGGCCCTGGGCTCTCGGGTCAGCCCAGGGCCTCCCAGGGGACTCGGAGGGGCCAAGGCTCCCGGGAGGTTCACAGATTGGCGGGGGCTGGGTGGAGCCAGAGAGCGAGGGTGGGCGGAGGGCCGGCAGGAAAGGGCTGCCACCCGCCCAAAGCCTCGGACAGGGAAGAGGAGAGTCAGACAGGGCTGAGCCAGAGAACAGAGCATGTGGACCTGCCGCTCCATCCCACAGGAGGGAGGACTGAGGGCCTGTGCTCCAAGCGGGGCAGAGGGGACCGGAACTCGGGTCTCTGAGGCACGCCTCCCCCCATCCTTTCACTGGCCCCAGTGGGCCTGTCTTCCCTCACCAATCCACAGGCTGGGGCCTCCTAGATGCCTTCAGGGTTTCCTGCCCCGCCTCCAGGCACCAGAGAAACCTTTTCAAGGGGCCTTTGGAGAAGCAGCCTTAACCCAGGGCTTTGAGGACTGGTTGCGGCCCCCCTGTGCTTCTCCTTGCCTGCTCTGAAGCCGGGGTGAGCCCAGCAGAGGTCCTGAAGGGGTCAGGCTGGGTCAGCGGGTTTTAGAGCGAGGTTCTTCTGCTTTGGGCACACGGATGAAAGCTACGGCCCCTCCCCAGAACAATGGCCTTTGCATATATACGTACAGTTCGACGAGGCTCATCTAGACCAGATCCTCTGGTTTGGGTCCAGGGAGCAGAAGTGAGGAGGGGCGGAATGAGGGTCAGAGCTGGACCCTCGTGTGTGTCGCCCACCACCTCCCGCTAGGCCAGGGGTCCTCACTCCTGAGCTGAGCACACATGTGCACACACCAGCCCCTCCACTCGCCCCCATACACTCAGCCTCCGGTCTGCGTGGCAGGTACCGCTGGCCTGCATCTTTTCAGATTGGATACTTGAGGCAGTCGGGGCCTGGGGGCCACCACTGCTGGAGTGGGGACATTCAGGGCAAACGGGAATAGAGGGAATAGGGGGGCCTGTGACCCTCATGTCCTGATGGTTCCTGGGGGAGAGTGGGAGGTGCCAGCCCTCCGCTCCCACAGACCCCTGCCCCCTGCCCAGCAGCTCCCCAGGGTGCTTGGGGGCTTGGCTCAGGGAGGGGGAACCAGGGCTGTAGGAAGTGGGTGGGGCCTGTGCAGCCACCTCTGTGATCTCAGGAGAGTCAACAATGCTTCTAGGCTTGGCAAGTGAGCCAGGAAAAGTCCTCCCTACTCCCCACCCCAGTGTAAACGGATATCTCATGCAGCTTCGTGTGGGGCTTCTTCGGGGCAGCTCCTAGAATCCAGGGACTGAAGACATACTTCCTCCCTCTGTCAGGTCTCTCCGGGCCCTCCTGCCCACGCAGGTCCCCACCTCAGTCACCAATCCCAGGCTCCCCTGAGCACGGACAGGGCCCAGCTGCTCCCAGAATGGATCAGAACGCAGCTGGTTCCACGGCTCCCCTGACACCAACCAGGCTCTTCTCTTTGCCAGAGATGGAGGTTGCTGTCCAGAAGCGCCCTGAGCAATCGGTCAGGCGCTGCCATGTCTTTTGAAGGACGGGGCTGTCACCTGCTGTTTGACCGGGGACCAGGACTCGGGTGATGCACAGCCTTTGTTAATGCAGAAATCTGTTCTTGGGTGGGTGGGGGCTTTGAAAGTGCTTTTCATGATGCAGATGTAGGTAGCACTTTCCCACACTGCTTCTGGAAGTCTCGATGGGGTGAGGGGACGGGGGGTGGTGTCCAGAAGCGGATACTGCGGACTGGGGAGGCTGCTTGACAGCATGGCGAGAAGGCCGCCTCTTTCTCTGAGCAGCCGTTCTGAAGATGCCGATGAGTTTGTTTCCCTGAGAGACGGAGGCAGAAGCTTGGGTGGGGAACTTGAGAAAGGAGACTGTGGCGTGGAGGAAAGGAGGAGGCCCGAGGCCCCAGGTGGTGGCACTGAGGCTCGGGGGAGGGGCCCAGCAGCCAGGGCTGACCCGCCTCTGCCTCCACAGCCAAGAGTTATGGAATAACGGCTCTAAGCTCCCCAGGCTTCCCCCTTTCTCTCAGGCCTCTCTGGACTCTGCCATCACGAGCTGCTCTCACAGTAACAAGTGGGGGCTGTGGCTGTCTTGGACGGTTAACTCGAGTCATGATGAGTTATGCAGAGACAGACAGCTGGCCGGGAGAGGCGCCCCGGCAGATGAGCATACACGTGGCTGTACCAGAGAACATAACGAACACGTGAACATAACATACTTCTCTAGGGGCCTCGCTATCAGGCAGCTGTTTGGCATGAAATTTCCCAAACTGATTTGAGTGCCAAATCTTTCCCCATTCTTGCTGGAAATCTCTTTAAACGATTGTATTACATATTTCCCTGGGCTCTGTTAACAGCCGCCTTACGTGAGCTGAACATCAGTTCCACCTCTTTTTTGGCGGGGGTAAAAACTGTCTTTCATTGTAAGCATTTACAAAATGATATTTCACATACTGAAACGCACCGCAGTGTAAACTGGGTTATTTACAGCATCTCAGGCTAACAGCCGGGTGATGGCGGACACGAGTTCAGCGTTGTGGAAGAGCAGCCCCTTTTAGTCCTCTCGCTGGATGTCTGTGACCTTACTGACAACCCCTACTTGGCACTGGAGGAAGAAAACCTCTTGAATTTAAAGTTAAGAATGAAAGGTGGGTAGGAACTGCTGCACAGCACAGGGAGATCAGCTCGGTGGTGCTTTGTGACCACCTAGAGGGGTGGGATAGGGAGGGTGGGAGGGAGACGCAAGAGGCAGCGGATATGGGGATATATGTATACGTATAGCTGATTCACTTTGTTATACAGTAGAAACTAACACACTATTGTAAAGCAACTGTACTCCAATAAAGATGTAAACAAATCTATAAAGTAAAAGAATGACCAAAAAAAAAGAATGCAAGGTGGGCCCAAAGATGAGGGGCAGAGGGAGGCTGTGGATAGGGCTCTTCTCACGTTATCTGGAGAGTGTCCACTTGGTGGCGCCTGTGGCTGCGATCCTCCACACCGTAGCAAGCACGGGTGTCTGCGCAAACCAACCAGGGACCCCAGCTGAGGGGCAGGGGACGGGGCAGGGGGCGAGGGCTGAGCTCAGCCGTTAAGTGGGAGAGGACAGGCTGTCAGGAGAACAGACTGGAACTCAGGGGAAGAGTGGTGTGGACGCAGCCTTCGCCATCCGGGCCCCGGGACGCTCCAGCCTCAGTCTTGACTCCTCCCCTTGCCTACCAGCGGCTGCCTGTTGGTTCCTGCCCATCCTTTGACAGGACCAGCCCAGCTGCCCACAGGTATCTCGGGCCTGGTGTCTGTACCCTGGGACCTGCTGGCCGCTGGCCCCTGGCAGCATCCTCGGTGGCTTTGGTGTTGTGAGGACAAGCACACACACACACACAGTTCTCACGCTTGGCCTGCACGTTTCCAGCTTGGGAGCTTCCCTGATGGGATGGGGTGACTTGGGGCATTAAGTAAGGTAAGGAGGCTGCAAAAAAGCTGAGGGACGACAGGGGCGGGAGGGAGCGTCCGGAGTCTCCTAGGCAAGACAGTTTTCTGTGCTTTCAACTTTATTTGTAAGACAAGGGGCAAGTCACCTGTGGCTCTTCTGAGGAGGGGTCGTGGCATCGGGCACGAGGGCAGAAACTGTGTCCACTTGGCCCACCGGTGACACAGCCCAGGGAAGGGTCTCTGGGTTGTTCCACAAAGACGCTGAAGAGGGTGCTGTGGACACTTCCGCTTAGGACTAACAGCCTGGGCAACAGAGACACAGCAGGGCCCAGGGACACGGGCCACACAGCCGGCAGGTGGGGAGGGACCACAGGTGGGGACGGGGCAGAGAGGTTCCCCAAGGATTCAGCCCTGAGCGGAGCCTGCGCTCTTCTCTCCTGAAGTGCCTGGGTTTTCCCTTCCTGATGTTCCTCAGCACTGGAGTCCACGTCTCTCCTTGTCATGGCGACGAGGGTGGGCCCAGGAAGCTCTGTTCCCCGGTCCCACTTCCCCACACGCCTTCCCGCTTTGTGGGTGGCTGCCCTGTCGGGATCAGTGGTGTGGTCTCACCCACCGGACACCATTTCAGCTTCTTTGGATGACTCTGGGTCACTATCAGAAGGCTTGGCTTTGTGAAACAGTTTCAGAAGTCGAGGTTTTGGGTTTTTTTTTTTTTTTGCTTGTTCTCTTAAGTGACGTTCAATTCTGACCCCAGAGGTTAGGGCAGCATGAGTGAAACGGTAACAAATCCTTTCCCCTTCTGCAGAATTTGACATCTGGTTACCCTTCTAGTTCTGTTCCCTTGGAAACCAGATAAAAGTGGAATGTCAACCATTTCAAGGCAACAGTGCTTACGATAAAAATGACCCCTAATTGTAAATCACCTGGTCTAGGAGTGCTGTGCATAGACTGTAAATAGCCCTTCCTGCAGGGCTTCCCGAGCACAGGGACCCAGTAGGCACGTCCCTGACGGGGACCTGGAAGCTGTGCCTATGGCACTAGGGGGTTACTGGCTGCCCTGTGGCACGATGCTTCTAAACCAAGGTGAACCCCACTTCTCCCTAACATGTCTTATCCCCTTGCACCTGAGCTGTCACCTGGGCAACAAAGAATGGTCGTGGATGACTGTGGGCTCTGCAAGGACTGCCCCACCGGAAAGGCCTGCTTTATGCTGGCAGGGTGTCTGGTCTGTCTGCAGCGTGAGCGCCACCCCCAGTGTAGCCTGTGGGAGTCGAGTCTGCATGGTTAGCAGGACCCAAGACAAAGGCTGCCTGGTGGGTGTGGCAGGCAGTATGCTGTCTCGCACCCCTCATTAGCTGTGGAGTTTGGGGCAAGTATTATAACTTCACCTCTCTAAGCTTTAGTTTCCTCATCTTTAAAATGGGGGAACATGGTGGTTATCTCTGAGAGCTGTAAGCGAGGTTTAAGCGAGCTAATGTCCACAAACGACTTAGCACCAAGAAGCCCTTAACGAGTGTTCCCTGGAAAGGTGAATGTGCCTGCTGACGAGGGACAGGGTGGGTGGGAGCCGTTTTGCTCCACAAGCCCGGCCTGGCAGCACACCTGGCCTGCCTGCGTACGCCGGTGTCACCTTCACATCCAGAAGTTTGTCGCCAGGGTCCAATGAGGCCCTCTTTGGGAGTACCCTGAATGAACGGCACAGCCTACGGGACACAGGTCCAGGAGTCTGTGGAAAATGGGCTGCTTCTAGTTCGGCAGCCCCGACCCTGACTGCTTCACGGGGGCCCATGATTAGAACCTCACGGTGGCCAAGTGGAAAACACCACTTTGGAACTAGTCGCTGGTGAGGGCTGGCAGGATCCTTAGAGGTCTCCTCGTCGAACCCCCTCATAGCCAGACGGGCCCAAAGGAGGGCGATGGCCCACCTGGAGCATCACATAAAGTAGCCGCCCTGGCTGGAAGCTCGGCCCTGGCCTTGGAGTCAGATTCCTGGGCTTTAAATGCCTACTGTGGCAGTTCCTGGCTATTCGATCAGAGCGTACGTTTCCTCATCTATAAAGCGGGTCTGCTGTGAAGATTATAGGAGATCAGATGGCGCAGCTGGTGGGGCACACGGCGATGTGTCAGTCATGACCAGGTTACACTGTGCTGCGGCCCCACACCGTCTCCTCCTGGGGCCCTTTATAAACGGGGAAGTGAGGTTCTGGACTGGAGCCCTGGCCCCTGGACGGCGCAGGAGGTGCCCTGCATCTCTCCTCACCCCTGCCACTGAGGCTCCTTGGAGCTGTTGACCCGCATACTGTCCTTCCTGCTCGGCCTTCCTGTGGCTGCTTCCTCCACACTGCTGTCTGGCTGCACCAGAGCACAAAGCCCTTTGAGGGCAGAGAATGGATCTCATACCGTCTCCCCAGGGGCTACGCCATGCTGGGGCCCCAGTGGGCACGTGGCAGACAGCCTGTTCTCTAGGGATTGCTGGAGTCACGAGAACTCAGGGAGCATCTTGTCCAAGTTTCCTCATAGATAAAAACGAGGAGCAAAGACCATGACAAGGGGAGTGACCTGCCCTTCGGAGGCACGCTGCCGATTATCTGTTGACTGATTACAAAGACACTGGCATCTGTATTGTTTTTTATTTATAAACAAATTGACATAAAATAAGTCCAGATGGCAGCGGGGGCAGCTGTGCTGCTGACTTGCTTACAAAGGAAGCATGTGGACAGTGGAGTGGGTCCAACCAGACTCCAGCCTAGAGACCCCTTTCTCCATCCATTTTAGGGCCGTATTGGCTTAAAATCATTGGGCCCAACCTTCTTCAGCAGAGATTCTGGCCAGGGCAAGGGAGCTGCGGTGGGGACAGTGCAGGGCAGGGTCTCCCATTCCCACAGATGAGGCCGAGGCCGCAGAGGGCCCAGTGGAGGAAGAGAGGCAGAGGGACAGGGACCCTAGGTAATGTCCTCTGAAAAGGGGCCACACCGCTCTGGAGAGGGCCTGTCTGGGGCCGGGGCCGGGCAGTCTCCCTCCTCCTGAAACCCAGTGTCTGAAGCGAGAGGGGTATGAACTGGAGGGCTTGCCCAAGTGCCAGAAACAATAAATTAATAAGAAAAGATCTTTTCTTAAAAAAGGTAGAGGTCTGCACCATGAGTTTGGAGTCCGCGGATCTCGTGAGAAGAAGGCAGGAGCCATGGGGTAATGGGGAGCCACACCAGGCCCAGCAGGTGGTGAGGGGACCGGGCACGAGTGTCACTTCAGGGCCCCGTCTTCCGAGGCCTCAGGGGTCAGCCCCTTCCTCCATCACTTGGAAGGCGTTCAGTCTAAATTCCTGGGGAGAGGCCGGCCAGGCCTGAGCAATAAATACAGGAGACCTCAGAGCCGAGGCAGGGCTGAGGGGAAGAGCAGCGGCAACCCTGGGCCCCGTGCCCGTCTCGGCCCTTCATGGAAGGACATACCATGGCAGGAGGGGCAGTGCTTGCAGCTCCACACGGCCTCCTGGAGTCCTGAGGCAGCCTCAGACCCCACTGAGGTGCCTGGGAGGGGGCCGATGGCCCTCCTTCCTGGGAGAAGGATGGCCCCTCTGCTCGGTCCCTCGGTCGTCTAGGCTGCGTCTCCCTGTTCAGAACTTGCCCTGCTTCAGCCGGTCGATGTGGTAGGAGAGCTTGAGCGCAGGCCCCAGCTTCAGACCCATGTACTTCATCATCGTGTCGCTACGCAGCAGAAGCAGGGCCTTGCCGTCGATCTCCTGCGGGGACGGAGGGAGGCGTCCTCAGAGGCCTGGGGGGGTCCGACCCCCCAGGTTCTGATTAAAGGCCGCCCGGGGAGATGCCAGCCACGTGGCAGTGAACCTGCTGCGATGCTACAGCCTACCTGTTCTCCCCAGCTTCTGTCTCCAGCCACCCCTCCCCAGCGTCTACTACTGACCCCACCCCCGCTCCCCGGGTTAAGCTCTTCACACACGTTTATAGGAATCTCCTTTCTTTGCTGCCCGAGAGGCAGTCTCCCCGGATCCCAAACCTCTGAGGTCAGCTCAATTCCGTCTCCTCCCAGGCGGCCTCCCCAGTCAGTGTACTTGTCACTCATCACGGACTATTTCTGTATCGCCCCTCAAGGGCTATCGGGTGAGTCACCTTCCTTCCTGAGCAGCAGGGACCCCTCCGTGTGAGCCAGGCACAGAGCAGGCACTCGCTGAGCAGCTGTGAGACCTTCAGGCCTGACCTAAGAGCACCCTCCAAACCCACCTGGCCTGAAGGAGTAAGTGACCAGTGAGAGTGCCCAAAGCACAGAGCAGCGCCAGGCGGTAGGGGCTACAGGGAAGGGGGTTTGAGCCCCAGAGGAGGAGTGTGGTCACTGCAGGGGGGGTCAGCAGCAGCCCCTGGCCACAGGGCCACAGGGCCACTTGAAGAGATGGGGGAGGCTCAGAGTGGAGAAAGTAGAGAATGGGGTTCTGATGAGGTAGGAGAGTTGGGGGCCACCTGGCAAGAGACTCTTGAACTTGGCCTTAGACCACAGCAGGTAGCTAGGAGAGCAAGTGCTCCTAGGAGAGGACAGTCCTGTCCCTGGGACCCAGTAGGAGTGTGGCCGAATCAGATCCTACACTAAAGGAGTGAGCTGAATTCAGTGCCCAGGGAGGGCTGTTTGGGGCCCAAGATTCTGTCTCTAAGTTGGTATGGTGTCACCTGTGCTCAGTTTCAAGAGACCCAGAACAAGTATATAGCTCGTGCCCCTTTAAGAGTCTATAAGTTGTAGAAGCAGGACTCCCAGCGGACACAGGAGAGGTCAGGCAGGGGCACCTACGTGTTTGCGAAAGAGGTCAGCATGGGGTCCAAGCTGAGGATCAGCTTCCCGGACAAACTGCATCACGTCCTCGACTGTCCACGAGGAGGGGTCCCGGCCACTCTGTCGAGAGGCATCCCGGCGATCCGACCCTGCAGGACAGGAGGACACCAGCATAACGGGCGGGGACTGGTCTGTAACTCCCCAGCACTCTCCTTGGCCTGTCCCAATGGCCCTGTGTGACCACTGAGGCTCAGCAGTGCCAGAGCAGAGGAACCAGAGGCAACCGGGGGAGGGAAGGGTTTTCAACAAAGGGACCAAAGGCCTGAGACCCTCTTCACTCAAATCTTAAGGGTAGGTCTGATTCTGGAAATGGTTTTTAAACTGAGGTTGTGATTCTGCCTGGACCTGAATCAGGGGTAGCAGTGAAGTAAGGGGATGACCTGGACTGGGGGCAGGCGTGGAGGAGCTGGCAGGTGAGGCTGCTTTTGCTTTGGCTCTGGGGACCATTTCTAGAGAGACCTCGGGAGCTGGGTTAGATTACAGTCAAGTCCTTGGGGCCCAGGAAGGGGAAAAAAGTGATGCCTCCTCCAAGGCTGTAGCAAAGTCAGCCAAACACTTGGAGGCAGAACGGTTTTGCCTTGGCTGCCAGGAATCTCAATGTTAATTTAGTGGTCTGCTTAGAGCTTTTATCTCGATCTTGGCTCAGAAACAGCCCCTCCCATTTCCCCCGTGGGACCTGAGCTCTGTATGATCGTCACCTGCACAGATCTCTGGCGTGCTTCATCCCCTCTGCCTGGAATGTGCCCCCTTCTCTCCCTTCAATTTCTCCTTTTTTTTTTTTTCTGGCAAACTCTGACTTAGCTAAGCAAGGGTCGCCTTCAAGGATCAGCTCCTTTATGAAACTTTTCCTGTCTAATCCTGAAATAATTGGTCTCACAAAGCATTTCATGGATCTCTTGGTTACAGCTCAATCTCTAGACACTTTCCCCCATCACATCACTCTAATAATCTTTTCTCCGTAAGGCAGTCAAAACAACCTTTAAAAAGTAATTGGATTGGGCTTCCCTGGTGGCGCGGTGGTTGAGAGTCTGCCTGCCGATGCAGGGGACACGGGTTCGGGCCCCAGTCCGGGAGGATCCCACATGCCGCGGAGCGACTGGGCCCGTGAGCCATGGCCGCTGAGCCTGCGCTCCGCAACGGGAGATGCCACAACAGTGAGAGGCCCGCGTACCGCAAAAAAAAAAAAAAAAAGTAATTGGATCATGTCAATAAATGCAATGGCCTCGAAATGCGTACCTGAAATAAAGTCGAACCCCTTACCATGGTCTAGAAGGTATCCCATCATCTGGCTTTCTATCTCCTCTCCCCCTTCCCCCCATCTTTTACTCACCAAGTTCCAGACACTCTGGCTTTCTTTCTGCCTCCTGAATAAGCCATGCTTTCATTCTTTGACCCAGACACACAACTTCCTCTGTCTAAAATTGTCTTTTCCCCACATCTTTGCACACCTCATTCCTTCTCAACATTTGGGTTTCATCTCAAATATTGATTCCTCTGAGAGGCCTTCCCTGATATCCTAATAAAAGTACTCAGTCCCCACATAATCACTCTCAATCCAGTTACTCTAGTTCCCTCCACCCCCAGCACATATCACAACCTCCAGTAATTCCATGCATTTATGTTTATCTGTCTTCTCCTATTCCCTGCTATGTCCTTGTGATACTCTGATTAATAAGAAGAAACGTATGTATTTGTCTTCATTCCCTTTTCTGGCACAGAACTCCTAAAACTCTAGGAATTTCCTAAGTGGTCCGAGAAATAAAGGTGTCTTTTGCTAATCATAGCAAGTCCCTTTTATCCACACCTGGGTATGTTAATGAGGTGACTTTTAGAAAGCCCCTAAGGATGGAGGCCAGTTGCCAGAGGGACCAACCAGGTGACTAGAGGGTGGGAACTTTCAGCCCCACCCTCCAACCTCTGGGGAAGGGAGAGGGGCTAGAGATTGAGTTCAATCACCAACGGCCAAACGACTGAAGCAACCTTGCCTATATAATGAAGCCGCCATAAAAGCCCAAAGGACAGGGCTTCAGAGAGCTTCTGGGTTGGTGAACGTGTGGAGGTACTGGGAAAGCAGTGTACCCAGGAAGGGCACGGAAGCTCCATACCCCTTCCCCCATACCTTCCTCTACGCATCTCTTCCATTGGGCTGTTCCTGGACTGCATCCTTTTAATAAAAAACTGGTTATCTAGCAAGTAAACAGTCTTCCTGAGCTCTGTGAGATGCTATAGCAGGTTAATCAAACCCGTGGAAGGGATCACAGGAACCTCTCATTTAGAGCCAGTCAGTCAGAAGCACAGGTAACAATGTGGACTTTGAACTGGCAGCTGAAGTATGTGTGTGGGGGGGTCAGTCTTGTGGGACGGAGCCCTTATCCTGTGGCATCTGACGCTTCCTCCAGGGAGCTAGTGTCAGAACTGAGTAAAACTGCAGGAGGCCCAGCTGGCATCGCAGCATTGCTTGGTGTGTGGAAACCCACACGTCTGCAGGGGAAGCGAAGCAGTGCTGAACAGAGTACTGAACGTAGGGAGACAGGCAGGAGAGTGTTTTCCTTTCACAGCACATAAAAGAGTGCCCGCTCTGCCACAGCAGATGTTCAAACACGTTTGCTAAATGAATGAACGATCCTACGTAATGGTTCCATGTATATTTTTCTGTCTCCCCGCCAGACTAGGTCTGTCTTGAGGCAGGGACCCTGCCTTGCTCATGTCAGTATCCTCACCACCCAGGAGATGCCCAGTCAACAGCCAACTGTCAGAGGTGAAACACCAGTGAAAGTAGAAAGGCCCTACTCTTCAAGCATGTCTTGCAAAGGCTAAAGATCTTCTCTCATATCCCTTCATTCTGGGCCCCAGGTCTAAAAGTCGAAGCACACTTGGCTTGGCACCCCTCCTGCTCCCTGGGGAAGAGACTGGAACATATTACCTCTCAAGCTTGTAGCTGGGCACTGACCAGACCAGAGAGAGGTGTGCTGGAGCAAGCAGGGTGATTAGCGCCATAGAAATTCCAAAGGCTTTTTAGAGGGGGGGTAGACAGGGAGTTGGAGAGGGCTGTGTGAGCCAGCCACTTCTCCCTGCCCTGAAGTCCACTGCGATGCTGAGACAGAAACCAACTGCACAGATGATGGAGAGCAGGGAGCAGATACTACACATGAATATGTCCATCTTAGCTTCTTGGACCATCTTAGCTAATTCCTCTACCCAGGGGAGCTAGGAATCACACACACACACACACACACACACACAATTATACACATACTTATATAATGAAATTATAAATACACACACATATATACTCATATATAACACTATTATATATTTACATGTTTGTCTGTTAGCCTACTCCATTAGAACATACACTCCATGAGGGCAGGAGGCAGGAAGTTGCTGATTTATACAGTGGTCAGGAGAGCATCTCTGAGATGACATTTGAGCAGAGACCTTGAGCAGAAGACTGACTGGCATGTTTAAGGGTCAGCATGGAGGCCAGTGTGCTGGAGCAGAGTGAGTGAAGAGAACATGGCAGGAAATAACATCTGAGAGTATGTATGTATGTGGTGGGGCGGGACGAGTGGCAGGGCACATCACAGAGGACCTTGTAAGCCACTGACAAACCACTGGCTTTTCTGAAGGTTGGTTTTGAGCAGAGGAGTGACACGAACCAACTTATACTCTGAGTCTGTGTTGATCACAGTCGTTAGGGGGGCAAGGACAGAAGCAAGGGAGACCAGTTGAAAAGGAGGCTACTATAATAGTCCAGGCAAGAGACGTCTGGGATGCACCGAATGTGGCGGAGAGTGGCCTGATACACCCAGAACTCCCAGCATCGTCAGCTCATTTGACCCTTAAAACAGTTTTTGTTTTTTTTTTTTTTTTTTTTTTGCGGCACGCGGGCCTCTCACTGCTGTGGCCTCTCCCGTTGTGGAGCACAGGCTCCGGACGCGCAGGCTCAGCGGCCACGGCTCACGGGCCTAGCCGCTCCGCGGCATGTGGGATCTTCCCGAACCGGGGCACGAACCCGTGTCCCCTGCATCGGCAGGCGGACTCTCAACCGCTGCGCCACCAGGGAAGCCCCTAAAACAGCTTTTGAAGGAAGTATCATCATCTTTAGTTTAGAGATGAGGCAACTGAGGCCCGGAGAAGTGAAGTGACTTGCCCAGGACCACACAGCTAGCAAGCAGAGAAGTTAGTGCCCTGTCTCTGTCTTTTCCTATGCCCGTTCCTGCAGACAGACTATACCAGGGGTCTCTCTCTCCACCCAATGGGTACAGCTGGTGGTCACTCTTCATGCAAGGCAGAGTGTCTCAGTCTGAGGATGACTAAGGAAGGTGGGGCGCATCCACAAGAGGCCAGACTGACAAACTGAGGCCCGGCCATATGGATCAATGAAATAAGGGAGGGCATAGACTTGTCATCTAAATTCTTTGAGAGAAACAATTCTAGGGCCAACCAAAGAGAATTCTCTCGTAGCTTTATGAGGACCTTCAGGGTCAAGAGAGATTCAGACTGTGACTTGGCCAACAGACTCCCAGTGTATCCCAAGGGAAGAGTGGAGATGCCTGGGAGGCAACAGTGGCATCTGAGGCCAGTGCTATGCGAGGCAGCCTATCAGTATGATGCCACGGACGTGTGGAATCTAAAATATGGCACAGATGAGCCCGTCTACAAAACAGAAACAGACTCACACACACAGAGATCACACTTGTGGTTGCAAGGGGAGGGGCGGGGGAGGGAAGGACTGGGAGTTTGGGACTAGCAGACGCCAACTACTGTATATGTCAGTAGGGTTGGATCAACAACAAGGTCCTACTGTAGAGCACAGGGAACTCTATTCAATATCCTGGGATAAACCATAATGGGAAAGATTATATTAAAAAAGAAATGCCCACACGTGTAGAACTGAGTCACCCTGCCGTGCAGCAGAGACTGGCACTACACTGTAAACCAACTGCACTTCAATAAAGAAAATGAAGTTAAAAAAGAAGGAAGCACTCCTAACAGAAACAGGGCTTTGGGGAAGAGAACACTAATAGCAACCCCCTCACACCTCGGGAATGATTTAGTTTCCAAAATGACCCCATATCCCTGCTTCCATCTGATCCATTTAACACGCCTGAGAAAAGAGCAGGTCAGTATCACCACCTCTACTTTGTGTACGCGGAGCACGAAGACCTGAGAGCTGAGGTGACTTAAGTCTCAAGGCAGGGCACCAACCCTCCGCTCTGCCTCTACTTCAGAGCTCCTTACGCTGCTCCCCGTGGGGCCCTGCTGGGGTTAGGGTCGGGAGGGGCATCCCAGGCTTCTCTCCCTGTCTCGGCCATCCTGAGAACCCCCTCTGCCACTGCAGGCCTTGCTTACTGGAGTCGTCTTATTCTTTCACACCTCATCCATCCCTGGACTGGGGGAGGCCACAGTGGGTGTGGAAATGGCATTCTCCTGTCTCCCCACTGCTGCTTTTAGACCATCTTCCGACGGAAGCTCATGTCCTTCAGAGGCCAGACATGTACCGACCGTCTGCTCTTCCGGATCACTTTCATCTGCAGATCTCTGGGTTTCTGCTCTTTGTTAAATGAAGACTTTTGGGTACTTAACTCACTACCTTCTGTTCCACCCCAATTCCTGCCATAATCCTCAGAGGCAATCCATCCAACAGCTGCCTTGCCTCCAGAGACTTTCATCTCCACTGTACTTCAAATGCTTACTGCCAAGGTTACTGTCTGGTTCTTGCATCTCTTGGAACAAATCCACTTAGGAATTTTAAACATCCCCCTCTCTGACCCCAACATCCCACCTTTTCAGGTCTCTTGGGGGACCTATGTCCCCATAAGCATTACGTCACAAAGACCTTTTTAGCACATCAAACTTATAGTCTCCCCATCCTTCAGCCTTCTCTCAGCCTTGCTTCTTCCCCACCCTGCCCAGATCCAGTGTTGATGATCTAAACTCCTCTTCTTCCAGCTCCACTGAGTACCTGCTCTCCCGCTCCCCGCCCCCTCCTGCTCTGCTAGCTCAACATAAAAACTTACCTCTCAAACTGTCTTTTTTCACCCCACATCTAGGTTTCTAAGAACCACACCAGAAAACCATAGCTCTTGTAAACTGGCAAACTAGCCTCCAAGCTCCAAGCAGCGCTGGACCTTCGTGTTTCCTGCAAACCATCCCCTCCTCCTTGACCCATTTCCTCCTGTCTTCTTTATGGCTGGTCCAATCTCCTGGCACTCTGGAGCCCTCCCCTACTCAGCCCTCTCTCCATTCCCTCATGGCCACAGCCAATTTTCCCTCCAGTCTCAGGGAACAAGGTGTGCCTCCTTCTGTCTTAAGACTGGTCCCTAATCCTTTCTACCACCCACAAGGCCTTACTTTCTCCTCTTTCCTGTATTCTGAATTTCTTCTTCTTGGAAGGCTCAAGTTGTCTGCTGATAAACATGCCCAGCGTGCACCCACTCTAGAAGACCTTCTTTTGAAGGTCACCTCCTTTTTTCTCATCAAATTCTCCTTGCCATCCCCACCCACTGCAATCTGCCCTCACCACCCTCCAGCACCACTGAAGCTGCTCTTACTAAGATCAGCAGTTACTCACTAATCACCATATCCAGAAGATACTTCTCAGTCCTATCTTACCCAACCTTTTTGGGTTGTATTCGTCTTCAAACACTCTCTGTACTCCCGGCCACCACAGTATCAAATTCTTATGTTTTTCCTCACATTTGACTACTCCTTTGTCCCCTTGGTGGGATCCTCTTCCTGTTCCCTCCTCCTGAACTTCGTTGGTCCCCAGAACTCCTTCTTTGGTCAACTGTTCTTTTCATTCTAGACATACTCCTGGGAGTTGGGGGTCATTCACCCTACAACTTCAACTTCCATCTATTTGCTGATGACTCCCAAATATTTAACTTCAGCTCAGTCTTCTTCCCTGAGGATCAGACCTGCACAACCACTGCCTGCTGGGTATCACCTAGATGACCCACGGGCTCCCTCCCCTTCTTTCTCTTCTATGGTTGGTTCCCTCTCTCAGTGAATGGCACCACCATCTATCCAGTCACCCCTTCTAGAAACCTGGGAGACATTCCCACTCCTTCCTCACAACCCTTGAATCTGACTCAACTTACCTCATGAAGAGTTTTCAAATCTATTCTCTCTTCTACAAACCTTCTACCACTGCCCTAATCTAGGCCTTTATCATTTCTGGTCTGGCCAGAAACCTAAGTAACCTCCTAAGCGGTCTCTCTACTCTTGTCCTGCCTCAGCTCCATCCACAACACAGTAGTCAATGATCTACTGGAAACACAAACCTGTTTAGGTCTTGCCTCTAAGTAAAAGTCTGCAGAGCTTCGCATTACCTACAAGATCAACTCCAAACTCTTTAACGTGGCATTTAAGGTCCTCTATGATACAACCCCTGACGCTTGCAGGCTTTTTTCCCTTTGAAGTCCCAGAATTACATTTTGTTTTTCAGCAATACCAAACTGCGTGTAGTTGCTGGTACAATCTGTGTTAGTTCTTATCCCTTTGCCCTTGCCCATGCTGTACTCTCTTCCCTGGAAAGCTCTCCCCCGCCTACCACTCCTAATACATTAATATAGTCAACATTTAAAATGTCAGACACTTTCTCAAGGAAGCTTCCCCTGGATACCAAGCTTGCGTTAGGTGTTCCTTCTTGCAGCTTTCATGCAACTCAAAGTATATCTCTTTAGCCACACTCAAGATGTTGTTTTCAAGTTATCTATTTAAGTGTTTGTCTCTCCCACAAGACTTTGAGCTCTTTAAGGACAAGAAGTGATTGATTTTTGCGTTCCCATGACAAACACAGACGGTGTTCAAATAAATAGCTCATGAATGAATGAAGGACTTCTTCCCTGCCCCTTTGGCTCTAGGCCGCTGGCTCTTAGTTTCTGTTATTCTCAAGCTAATCCCAGAGCTTCAATTGCTCCCCAGGGGCCTAGTCAGGCACAATGGTAGCCCAGACCCCAGTCCAACCTCCAGGCAGCAGGCAACAGAGTTAAGTCCTTTCTGGCCTCCCAGGGTTCAGGAAGGGAAGAAGGAAAGAATGAGAGAGGGCAGGAGAGCCAGAACTCTGAAAAGCTTACCCCTGGAGCAGAACCTGCGCACAGCCGAGGCAGTGCCCAATGGGAGGCCACAGGATGGGAGCAAAGGCCGGTACCCAGGGTTTCGAAGATTTTGGGAGGTGCTGACAAGGTTGGTGGGATTCAAGGTGGAGTCCATTGAGTCTGAGTGTGGCTCCAAGGACCGGCCCAGACTATTTCCCAGGGCAAAGGTCTCACCTGGAAAACAGTAAAACCGGAGTTAACAGCAGGGACTAGCCTGAAAGGACTGCCAGGGTGCTGGCTCCCAGGAATCTGTTTGGGTGGAGTAAGAGGCAGCAAAGCAGAGAGCCCTGGGCTGGGTCATAGGGTGCCTGTGTACCAGTCATGGCTCTGGCTCTCACTAGGTGGCCTTAGTCAAGCCCAATGCCACTCTCTGGACATGGATCTCCTCAGAGACTTCCTTTTAGACTAGATGGTCTCTGAGTTTTCTTCTGGTTTGGATGTCTTAGGCTTTTTCTGACAAGGAGAACCTTAAAAAAAAAAAAAAAAAAAGAAAGCTATTCTGGGAAGAGTCTGCCCTAACACAAGATGCTAGAGCAGGGAATAGGGGTGCTGAAGAAGAGACACATTTGCTTAGAGGAGGGCACTTTAGAAGCTGACCCTCTTAGCCAGCAGGACACCTCAGAAATGCTTCTGGATGCCTGGCTAAAGGCCTGTCTGCAAAGGATCTGCTCCTATGTTTCCTCCCTCCTTTCATATTTGCCTTGTGTTATGGAAACATTCCAAGGAAGCTGGGGTTGTACAGTAGTGAGAGCATGGGCACGGAGCACAGAATCTGGGTTAGAATTTGACTCTGCCACTCAGCAGACAAGGTGCTTCCCTCAGGACCTCAGTCTCCTAACCTATAGCATGGGAGGCCCCTTTCTCCCAAGGGGTTTGTGAACATCAAAAGAGAATGGCTAGGAAAGCCTTCGTAAAGGGAACCTCATCCTGACATTTCTACACCCAGGCCACGGCCCAACTCCACGCAGCAGCCCCTAATCCTTGCACTATAGAACCTGAAGCAGACTCCCTCTCATGGTTGGGTTCTACCCATACCAAGTCAGATCCTCTGGCCACTGCCTTCTCTGCTTATGGGGGATGTCTTGGGTCCTGGACCACATCACACTGTCCTTTGTGGTTTTTCTTAGAGATTAGGTGTTTAGGTAATGCTTGGGATTCATACAGGGCCTCTGATGAACGCTAAATTCAAGGAAATTGTCTGGTATACAATAAGACCTCTTTGGCAAGATGGTTTAGGATTTTAGGACTACTTTCTAATTCTCACCTAAAATTGCTTGGTAAACCATGGGATTACAGTCAAATCTAGCATGAGACAGCTATTCATCCATATCTCAGGAAATTTAACGGATGAAGCCCTTTCCTAGAAATGGTTCTGAAGAGAGAAGTCTCTGAGGCGGTCTAGGATACCTAAACCATATCCCACCCCATTTCTGCAGGTGAGGTTTCAGATTCCTATTTTCCAGGAGAGACGATTATAGCAATGTCCCACTTTGAGACAAGGACAGGAATCCAATCCAGGAAACAGGATGCCTGGGTTCTACTTCTGGGCTCCTGCCTCTCACTAGGTATGTGATTCAAGGCAAGAGATCTGTCTTTCCTGAGTACTAGTTTCCTCATCTGTAAAATGGGGAAAACTCACCCTTTGTCATGCTGAGAACATCAAAGGAGAAAACAGAATGGGATGGACTTTACAAAGGTGGGGAGTTGTATTTTATTCTTCATTCCGAGTTAGAGTGTAAACCGAAGTTCTCTGCAGTAGCTCAAGAAAAAAATGAACTCTAGTTGCTGTATTTATCAGCACAGCAATGACCTCACCTTTCTAGTACTCATTTTACTCGGCAAAGACCTACTTCACGTGAGCTAACAGATGTGAAGAATAATTATGATGACAACGCCAGGGGTTCACCAGATGCTGATGCAAAATCAGCAAGTGTCTCTTCTCTTGGCAATGCTAAGGATGGTAAAAGAAATCTGGATTCTGGTTGAGAGGTCTGAAGATCTGGACTGGTGGCACCTGGACCAGGCAAGGTCATTACATCTTATCCTAATGGGATGAAGAGGAAAAATGAAGCATCATGCCCAAGGCCCTGAGAGGTCCTAGTCAGCTTAAGGCTGATCAAACGAGGCCCTGGCTGCCTTCAGTAGGATGATGCCAGGGCAGAAGACTGCAGTGCTTTCCAACTGTGCTCCACAGAGCCCTGCAGAACTCCCAGCTCCTCGGTAGAGCCTCGGCCTCATCCCAGCTTCTCTCAAAACAGCTCTGGTTTTAGCTTTTATATACCAGAGTTTCATATAATCTTACCTTTGCAAAAAAGGAGTTCTACTGCTAAAACAAAACAAACTTTGAAACCACTGGCCCAGGGATCAGAAGTTGGGGCTGGAACACTTGAGCTCTATTACTGGCATGATGATTAGTCAATGATCACCACGTTTTTTCTGGGATTCAGCTAGTGCATCTATAAAATGGAGATGAAATCCCTTAACCTCACAGGATCAACGTGAATTCACCAGTGAATGCTGGAGACATGAGAACAATCCGCATGAGAGGGGAGCGCGTTCATTCATTCAACAAACATTTGTTGAGCACCCTTTGTGTGCCAGCCACTGTGCTAGGTATGGGGTATGCAGAGGTAAACCCAGACAAGGACCTTGCCCTTACACAGCTATTTTCAGTGAGAAGCAGATCTTCTGAGTATCACATTGCAAGGCTGACCTTAAAAACTAGAGTTCCCAGTGGAGGATGACCAGAACGGTGGTGAGAGGCCTAGAATTCATGGCAAAGGAGAAAGAGGATGGGCATATACAGGCTGGAGAAAAGTCAGAGGAGACAAAGACACCAAGGGCAGTCATGGGTAGAGAAGAGGGCTGGAGGTAGATTTGTTTTTTGGAAGGCAGAGAGTAGAGCAGGGGTAGGAGTTATAAGAAGGTAGATTTCAGCTCAAAAAGGAAGGCATTTGGTAATCAAAAGTATCGAACAATAAAACTGATTGCCAAAGGTGATTGTGAGCAACATATCATTAGGGGTATTTAAGCGGAAGTCAGATGAACGCAACTGTCTGCTGGGCTAGATACTAGGTCATCTCTAGAGCCATTTCTGCTTCTGAGATTCAAGGACTCTACACTCAGAAGCATGCTTTCCCCTTCATGGGGGTAAACTGAATGATCAAGAAACAACTACAGCTGTGGAGCTAAGAAACGTCTTACACCGACACAGGACTCAGAGGCTAGCACAGTTCTTCTGCACACTTAAGACAGACTTGTCTGTCCCATGTTAAAAAAATATCCTTCTCTGAACCACGTGTCCCACATCCTCTACTAAGTATCCTTTCATTCAACAAATACTATTAAATACTTACTATGTGACAGTTAGGGTGATGGATACTGAGAATGGTGAAAAAGATAGATTTCACCCTTCCCCTCATGGAATATTTAATTTAGTGGGAAGGATGACAAAATACAAGCTCATAAAAAACAGAAACTGTTGTAAGTATTCCTAAGAAAGGAATAGGGAATTAAGGCAGAAAATAACAGGGGGACCTTTTTAGAGGAGGAGACCCTGAGAGGCCTCCCTGACAACTTGACAAGTTGTGCTCTGAAGAAGAGTCCAAGTGGAGGTGTGCCAGATAGTGTGCTTGGTTTTAGGGTTCAATGGAGGCCCTAAATGCATCCCAAAGCATCAGCTAAACAGTTGATTTCTAAGAAAAACTACAAAGGATAAGAATGTGGTCCAGGACTCAGGACACTCCCCACATGCAGAGAATTTTATGGGTCTGGGTAGATCACGGGAAAGGATCTGCTGTAGGTTCCTGGTGCAATGGCTAGGGGCTGCTGCCTGGTCACATACAGAAAGACCCTGAGGTCTTTCTGAGCTTGGAATATTCAGGGAAATGGGGAAAAACAATGTAGCTAAAATGTAGGGAACAAAGAGATGAATTTGGAGAGGTAGGCAGGGGCCAGATCATGCAGGACACTACAAACCAAAGTAAGACATCTGGATTTTATTAAAAGTGCATTAGAGGGGGGCTTCCCTGGTGGCGCAGTGGTTGAGAGTCCGCCTGCCGATGCAGGGGACGCGGGTTCATGCCCTGGTCCTGGAGGATCCCACATGCCGCGGAGCGGCTGGGCCCGTGAGCCATGGCCGCTGAGCCTGCGCGTCCGGAGCCTGTGCTCCGCAATGGGAGAGGCCACAGCAGTGAGAGGCCCGCATACCGCAAAAAAAAAAAAAAAAGTGCATTAGAGGGACTTCCCTGGTGGTCCAGTGGTTAAGAATCTGCCTTCCAATGCAGGGGAAACAGGTTCGATCCCTGGCTGGGGAACTAAGATCCCACATGCCGCGGGGCAACTAAGCCCGCGCGCCTCAACCACTGAGCCCGTGCACTCTGGAGCCCACGTGCCACAACTGCAGAGAAGCCAGCGTGCCACAACGAAGAGCCCGCGCGCTGCAGTGAAAGACCCCGCATGCCACAGCAAAGATCCCGCATGCCGCAACTAAGACCCGACGCAGCCACATAAATAATAAAAGTGCGCTAGAATACCACTAAGGAGTTTTAAGTGAGGGAGTGCCATAATCTCATTTATGCTTTAAGAAGACCATTTGGGCTATGAAGTAGATAATGGACCAGAGAGGAACAAGAGAGGTAGTAAGGGGACCAGAGAGGCCAGAAAGGATCTCTCGGGCCAAGAGAGGGAGGATGATGGTGAAGGCAGTAGAGATGATAAGATATCCATGGATTCAAGATACATTCTGGATTTCCGCTGCTAGCTAAGGATCAGACATACCCTACTGCTTCAAACAACTAAAAGAAAAGACAAAATATATAAAATAAGTTTTCAGACACTGGGCATTAGATAGTGCAGGATAGAGACTCCTGAAAGAAGGGAAACAAATGAGATGAGCCCTAGGCTTGCTCCCAGCTTACTGTGTGGAGAGCTTCCTGGCTACAGTGCAGGGAAGGGAGGATCAGACAGTGCCCAGTGATCTCCCTGAGTTGAGGAGTTGGAGCTGAGAGTCCAGGTAGAACGTGGCAGCTAAAGTTCATAGGCCAGGGTACTGGAGAGGTGATTATAACTGTACTTCATATGTTCAAGAAGGTAAAGCAAAGACTGAGTAGGTTAAGCAGACACTGAAGACATAAAAAGACCCATACTGAACTTCTAAAAATAAAAATACGTTCGAGATGAAAAATACATGGGGTGGATTAGCAGTAGATTAGACACTGCCAAAGAAAAGATAAGCTAACTTAACCATATTTGTAGAGTTTATCCAAAGTAAAACATAGAAAAAGGGCTAAAAAATATTTTAAAAGCATCAGTAAACTGTGGGAAAATTTCAGGAGGATTAATATATGTCTAATTGGCATCCCCAAGGGAGATGTGACAAAATACATATGAAGAGCGAATGGCAGAAATTTTTTCAAATTTGATGTAAAAGACAAACCCTCATATCCAAGAAGGTCAGTTAACCCCAAGCGCAAGAGGCATGAAGTAAACCTCACCAAAGTACAGCATCATCAAATTGCTTAAAACCAATGATAAACAGAAAACCTAAAAAGCATCCGGAGGGAAAAGACGAATGAATACAAGAGACCAAAGATATGAATGACAGAAGACTTCTCATCAGAGACAACGCTAACCAGGAGACAGTAGAGCCACATCTTCAGCATGCTGAACAACAAAAAAGTCAACCTGGAATTCTAAACTCAACACAAGTGCCTGTCAAAAACAAAGACAAGGGCTTCCCTGGTGGCGCAGTGGTTGAGAGACTACCTGCCGATGCAGGGGACACGGGTTCGTGTGCCCTGGTCACATGCCGCGGAGTGGCTGGGCCCGGGAGCCATGGCTGCTGAGCCTGCGCGTCCAGAGCCTGTGCTCCACAACGGGAGAGGCCACAGCAGTGAGAGGCCCACATACCACCAAAAAAAAAACCAAACAGAAAACAAAGACAAAAAAGACCTTTTTCAAAGCAACAAAAGCTGGAAGAACTCAACGACAGTAGACGTGACTACGAGAAATGTTACAGAAAGCCCTTTAGGCAGAGAGAAGATGATGGTATGAAATGGCTCTACACTAAAGAATGAAGAGTAGCAGAAATGGTAACTATAAAAGGGTAAATATAAAACAATTTTTTCTTATTTGAAAAAAATCTTTCAAAGGTAAAGACCTGTTTAAAGTAAAACAGTCACAATGTAAAGTGGGATTTATAAAATACGTAGAAGTAAATGGATAATAACAATAGCATAAAGGCCAGGAGGTGAGAAGCATACTGTTTTAAGGTTCTTATACTATACGTAAAGGGAGATGATTATTACTTTAAAGTAGATGGTGATATGTTAAAACAAATGTATAATACAAACTAAAGCAGCCACTAAAATAACAAAACAAAGAATTATAGCTGACAAACTAACAAAAGAAATAGAACAGAATCATTAAAAAACTGGATTAATCCACAGGAAGGCAGAAAAAAGGAAAAAGGGAATATAGAACAGATGGAACAAATCTCTCCACCCACAGCTTTTCCCTTTGTTCTTTGAGTTGCTGAAAGTATAGATCTAGGCTAGCTAGTACTTTCTTTTAGATAATTACACTAATGGTTCTTTTGGTATGAAAGGCAAGGTCTGGGCATTGTGTAGAAGGGGAAAGCTGAGACAAAAGCAAACAAAATTATTTTGCACCATAAATTAGTTTGGAGTTGCCTGTTGATAGCTTGGAAGGGAGGAGGTATGGGATGGAGGGAACAGAGAAACCAGAGGGCAAAGGGAATTCCTCCAAATCTAGAATGGGTCGCAGAAAATGGCAATAGGCGGAGGCCTAAGGTGAAAGAGGCCAGTCAGGTATTTGCTGTAGCATCTGATAAACACTAAAACAAAAAGGTTAAAACTGCTTCCTTTCCTTTGTGGTACGTATCCTTCTTTCTACCCACGACTTCAGTACAAGTCTAGCACACCTAACAGACTTGTGTTGGTTTTTCCTTAGGGAAATGAAGGATGAGGAGCTGGATCAAACTGCTGGGGCAAAAAGCACTGCAGGAGAGACCATCAACTACGGGAACTGACAGGGGAAAAAGGGATTAAGAACCGACTCAGAAGCAGGGATTCTGAGCCAGAAGCATGCACTACTACGAGGAAAACGTAACCTCATCCTGGGTTATGGGGGATGGGCGGGGGGGGTGTCATTTAATTTTATTTAGATTTGGATATCAAAGGAAAGGACAATCCCCAAATCTAGGAGGCCCTGCAGAATTCAAAAACCTCCAACTGGTCCCCCGGCCTACCTCTTGCTCTACTCCAACTATTCTCCCACACAGTAAGTACCCTGAGTGAGCTTTTGAAAACACAAATCTGATTATGTTATTTCCGTAACACAGTCACGGCTTTAAATACTTCAATGGGTCCTCACTGCTCAAGGACATAAAGTCTGTAACCTGGTCAATTAGACCTTTTCTGCCTGGGCCTTTGCTACCACTCCAGCCGCACTGCTCACATTCTTCTTTTCTACACTGTATTTCTGAAACAAGTCAGGTTTCCTCTTGCCCCTCACAGTCTCACATGCTCAGTCAACAAGAACATTCTTCATCATCCCCTCTTCCATCTCTTTGGGTCTGTGGCACCTGTACCTCATTATCCTACTCCTTCAGGTCCAAGTGTATGTATCATTTCTTCTGGAAGGTCTTCCCTGACACACCGGGTTTGAACTCTGGAACTCTGAACTTGTTCCATTAAAGCACTCATCACCATGAATTAATTTGTTTGCTTATTTGTTCATATTGTTTACCAGGCTGTAAGCTCTGTGGGTGTAACGACCTTGACTCCTAGTTTACAATGGAACCCTCTATACCCAAATCAGAGTTGTCAATAAATACTGGGTTGACTGACTGTCTGACCGAATAATGGAATCACTACAGTTTCAATTAATTATAAACATTTGAGTGTTCTTAAAACTCTGACAGTTCTATGAGGAAACCTTGTGTGGGAATGAAGGGGCATCCTAAGAAATTATGAGTTCTTATCTGGCTTTTGTTCCGTGATTTTTGGGGTTTTGTCAGGAGAACCACTTTATAACCAGCTTAGAAGACCTGGATGGAACTGGAAAGACAGGCACGAGGAACTCACTGTCATGGGACAAACGAACCACTTCCTTCAGCAGAGAGGAACCAGCAGGCCCAGAGGTGAATGCCAGGTGGATTTCAACTACAGCTAACATTAATAGTCACTGGGATCAGCTAAATTAATACAATCTCCTGTTTAATACCATTAGTTTTTAGAGGACCAGAAAGAGCTCCTTCTCACTTAATCTTTATAGGCCTGGTACTTGATCCAGCCACGTGTGTAGTTCTTAAGGGACTCTGAGCTGCCATTGCCTCCCTGAGGGATCCTTCCCTGACCTCTTCTTTCACCATACTCCCAGCTCGTCACTCCTGGCTGGGCCAGAGTACCTTTGGTTCCATGCTCTTACCACATACATGTTTACCTGTATCTCCTCTCTGAGCTGGGAACTCTTTTAGAGTAGGGATTGAGTCTGTTTTCTCTCTGTCTCTCCAGAGCCCAGTATAGGATCTAGCACAGAGTAAGTATTTGACAAATGTTTGATGATCTGAACCAAAACAACTGGCCTGAATTCTTCAAAATGCCAATGTCATATCATGGAAGGTAGATAAAAAAGGCTGGAAAACTGCTCTAGATAAAAGAAAACTAAAGAGACAGGATAACTAAATGCAGTGGATTACCCTTCACTGGATCTTGGATTAGGAAAAAAAAAAAAAAAGCTACAAAGGACATTACTGGGACAACTGGGGAAATCTGAATATGGACTATATATATCAGTTAGTAGATTTTATTAAACTTCTCGAGAATGATAATAGTATTGTGTTCCTTGTTCTTAGGAGATACATACAAAAGTGTTTAAGGATCAAGTCTCTCATCTGCACTTAACTCTCAAATGGTTCAGTAAACAAACAAAAAATATACAGAAACGCACACATGTATATATACTTAGAGAAACAGATAAAGTAAATACTGCAGAAAGCTAAGTGGCAAATCCAGGTGAAGAGCACACGGCTGCTCACTGTACAACTTCTCTCAAGTTTTGACATTTTTCAAAATAAAACACTGGAGGAAAAAACTAAGTCTCAGCTTAGGTAAGGAAGCCGAATGGCATGTACACTTGGTGACTATTTGCTATATTGGAAATGTGTAGTCAGTTACCCTACTCAGAAATGGGTAGGGTAGTGTGGAGATGGGGCTGTAGGGAAGAAAGAGGGGGCTGGTAAGCTCCTGGATAAGAGAGGTGGTATCTTCAGATGTGGAACTAGCAGAAGCGTGCAGCCAGGCAGAAGGGTGGGAGTAATAAACACCAGATCCAAGGGGCAAAGCAAAAGAAAGCCCTTATGCACATCAAGCTCTTTGGCAGAGGTCTGAGTAACTAATCGGAAAACTGTAGGAAATGAAAAATGATCAGAGGTGGAGCAAAGGGTCAGTAAGGCAGGGAGGGAGGGAGGTAGGCAGGCAGAAAAGATAAGCGAGGGAGCACAGAAGAGTTAGAAATCTCGGCAAAGGTCTAGTTTGTCTGGGCAGAGTTAAAACATCTCAGGGAAGCAAACAGAAACTAGGGTGAGAGCAGCCAAACTGCTGAGCACCCACTACGAGAAACAGAGGTTAGAGATCATAGGAGAGCACAGAGAGCTGGCTGAATCTGTATGAAAAAGAGGGAAGGGAAGGGGGGCAGCCAATGCAGAAGGTGATAACCCTGGTCTTTGTCTCTTCTTAGCTGGTGAGGCAAGAAGGAAGAGTGGCTAAAGCCTGCTTCCTCTTGTCTGGTAGTTGAATCAGAGAGATGCAAACTGGAACAGAATTCCCAGGAAAGGTGACACGCCTCAATCCCAAACTATCATCACGACTGCAGGCCCATGATGTACACCCCTACCAGCCTCTGCATGCTGCTACCAGTGCGTTTCTCTTGGTTGTTAGCGGTGTTATTGCATTTAAGAATTCTGGGGCTTCCCCGGTGGCGCAGTGGTTAAGAATCCGCCTGCCAACTCAGGGGACACAGGTTCGAGCCCTGGTCCGGGAAGATCCCACATGCCGCGGAGCAACTAAGCCCATGCGCCACAACTACTGAGCCTGTGCTGTAGAGCCCGCAAGCCCCAACTACTGAGCCTGCATGCCATAACTACTGAAGCCCACGTGCCTAGAGCCAGTGCTCCACAACAAGAGAAGCCACCGCAATGAGAAGCCCGCGCACCGCAACGAACAGTAGCTCCCGCTTACCACAACTAGAGAAAGCCTGTGCGCAGCAACGAAGACCCAACGCAGCCAAAAATAAAATAAATAAATAAATTACTTTAAAAAAAAAAAAAGAAGAAATGCTTAAAAAAAAAAAAGAATTCTGAGTTCCTATTTCTTTGAGAAATCTCTCTTTAGACTAGCAGCTACGCTCATGGACATGCTACCCTCTCTCGTGTATCCATTCTTCCAGAATCTCAGGTAGGGCTAATTTTAATTATTGAAGTGCAGCTCAGAGTTCCTGAATGCCAGCAACAGGGGATATGTAACAACCTGCCTTTGTGTGCACCAACTCCACCGCGCCCAGCCCAGACTCCCAGGGCAATATACTAACTACAGGTAAGAATGCCCTTTTCTGTTCTCAGAGAGTGTGACGCTGAAAGAAAGCAATCTAGAGTAGGTCAGATGAGAAGTTCCCTCTGAAGAAAAGGGTCAGTGAGAGGGTCACAGATATGTTTGCAAGGACCAGATGGTGGGGACCCCAGAAGGAGCGTCTGAAATTCAGGCATCTTTCTGCCCTGCCTGCAAGTCATACAAGCAATTCTCCTTTGGGTGCAGCAGTACAGATAGAGGCGATGGATGGGGGGTGACGGGTGAACAGTCACTTCCCCAGCACATTCTTCCACAAGCGGCACTTTTATCAGGAGTGATTCTGACAATGATGAAAAGACAACAGGGAAGACAGTGTGGGAACAAGACTTGTGCAGGTCAGAAGGGACCACCTCTTGGAGTTACGCTCCCCCGTCACCAGGCAGCACAGCCCAAGTGCTGACAGCACTGCCTCTCTATTCCTTTGGCCAGGACAAGGTCCAGGGGACTCTTAAAGAGCCTTTCCTCCCTCTCCCATAATGACCTACCTTGCTATGTTTAAGGCCAAGCTTCCCTTCCCTCCCTGTTGTTCTGTGTCCTGTGCTCCAGATTAGAGATGCTGAGTTCCATTCACTCAAACCTCTCTCAGAAGTGCTTAGTCACTGATCCGGCCACGTGGCATCCGCTTTCCCGTTGTGGGTCTGGTATGTTAACTAAGAAAGTTATTTTCCAGCCTAGTTAGAAACAGCAGGAACTTGAATTGACTTGCTCGACTGGCGGCGCTGGAGGAGTTATGGCCATGTGCCAAAGGAAAGAGTGGATGGCCAATCACCGGGAGCAAATTTCTCAATCTGCAGCCTGAGACTAAACCTTCCCGCTGGCGAGGGAGTTCTGTGTTAGGCCTTTGCTGCCAGATTCACACGGGGAGATGTCCCGCGACTTCACGGTGGCTCCACATGCAGATTCAGGAGAATCATGAACCACCATTTTTTTAGGGATAAAAATCCAGAGGAAAGAGGGTTAATCCTAAAGATACCAGACAAGGTCCTGAAGAGACAGTAAAGATGAGAGGAGACCAAAAAGTGCCAGCCAGACACGGCAAAGTTAAGGGACGGAAAACCAGATCTTGGGGTAGTAGGTGCCAGGCTAGCAGGTCTGAGGGCTGGCCCTGGGCCCTCGCTGCTGCTGCTACTGCTACTACCCTGCCCCCCTTTCTTAGCCCAGACCCCGTCCCAGCTCCTACCTGGTAGGTACCTGTCGTGGCTGTGGCTGTACTCTGTGGTGGTGAGTGACAAGTGAGTCTGTGTAAAGGGCTGGTTGCCAAACAGATTGTCACTGCGAAGGTTGTGGCAGAGCTTCTCCAGGAAGCGGAGGACGTAGGTGATGCTGTTGACGGCTGGGAGGTTGAGGGTGTGCTGCTCACGGTCAAACACGGCTGTGGAGTTAAGCGGACAGGGCTGAGCGCGTCAGTTCCTCAGCTCAGCAGCGCAGGCAGGGCAGGAGGAGTCCAGCCCACTGCTTGCCTCAGGCTTCCCTGGTTACACAGAGGCAATCGGTGCCCAGGTTTCCTCCCTCCTTCCCCTCCCCTCCCTCCCTTGAGGGTTTGATTTTTGCCTCCAACTCCAGGGCTTGCAATGATGGGAGTGGCCAGGGCAGGTCTGTTGCACCTGGGACTCTGGAATGATTTTACTTAGCCTGTGAAACAACTGTGAACATAATTCTATCTGCTCCATCAGTTGGCTGGGCCTCCCCCAGGAAATCTGTTCGTTTGGGGTTCCATTTCCATAAGAATTGCCCAAGAACAGAGAAGCTGGGCGGAAGAGGAGAATACAGCTATTGCCAGCAGTGGCTGAGGCGTACAATCTGATCTGGATGAGGGCAACTAGAAGTTCGGCAACATTTGGAACTATTCCATGCCTGTTTTTCTTTTCAAGTCCCCACCTATTTCTATTCAAAATGTATCTGTATAATCCTTAACAAGCAAAAGGCCTCTACATCTGTCTCTGAGGGCAGGAAGGAAATGGGGAGATAGGTCATTCTCAGGAACCAATTTTGGGGCAGAGGAAGAACCCTAGAGAAGGTGTGGGTGAGAGCTGCTAAAGAAAAGTGGTAAAGAAAGCCGGGTCCCTGTAGACTGCTGCACAGAAGCAAAGGAGAGGCCAGGCAGAGGCCTCAGCCTCAGAAGGAAAGGGAGGCTTGATTTCCCATGCAGTTTTCAGCCTTTTATAGCAATTCCTTCCCTGCCTGCCCCCATCCTCCATGCAGCCAATTACTCCCTCGTCCGGGCTCCCACACCACCCTGCATGCATTTCTCACATATTATATAACACCTCCCACAGTTAGCTGTGAGCTAGTCTTTCTTTTCCATCAGGGCAGAGCCTGAACATGTCATCTTCTTTTCTTCCCTTCCCCTGGCCAGTGTCTGGCAATAACCTCTAACACAGAGTAAGGACTCAATGAATGTCTGCTAAAAGGTGGTATTTATGGGGTCTTCCACGTCAGCTGGGTTTCCTGAGGCTGGATACTGCAACTAGTTAGAGGGCAGGGGCAGGAGATTACGGAGTAGTGTACAGTTAAGACCGAAAGGCTGGGGCTTCCCTGGTGGCGCAGTGGTTAAAAATCCGCCTGCCAATTAAGAATCCGCCTGCCAATCTCACTCTCTCACGGGTGAGAGCCCTGATCCGGGAAGATCCCACATGCCGCGGAGCAACTAAGCCCGTGTGCCACAACTACTGAGCCTGTGCTCTAGAGCCTGAGAGCCACAGCTACTGAAGCCCGCATGCCTAGAACCCGTGCTCCGCAACAAGAGAAGCCACCGCAGTGAGAAGCCCGTGCACCGCAAGGAAGAGTAGCCCCCGCTCGCTGCAACTAGAGAAAGCCCACATGCAGCGATGAAGACCCAACGCAGCCAAAAATAAATAAATAAAATAAATAAATTTATTAAAAAAAATAAAGATTGAAAGGCTCTAGATCAAGTCTTCACAGGTTTGGTGGGTAAGAATGGGGTTTTGGACTTAGGAAAACTGAAACAGAGCAGGGCACAGCAGAAAAAGTGACTATTCTCAGTGAAAACAAACGAACCAAAAAACCATACTCGGTGCAACTGACTCAAACTCTCATAGCAGGAAAGAGAGGGACGATTCTTCCCACTCTGCCCTGAGATTCAATTCCCCTGTATCAGGGCTGGCTTAGGACTGGGAAGCTAAGGAGTCAAAAGAATGAGTGCAGAGTTCTGTGGGTCCCTGAAGCCAGCTAGGAGGCTATGGCAGTCTGGAGAAACTCTACTGTTTCCACAATACAGCCTCCTCTGGATTTTTTCTTGTGATCATCTTTAAAGCAACGCAGCCATATATTTTCTGTATGGGAGAGGCTAGGCAGGAAGACAGAGTCTGCGTGGGTATTCTACTTGGCAGCGATATGCAGAAGACCTGGAGGGGCTCTGGGAGTTGAAAATGAGGACTCTCTGAGAAATGGAATACTTTCATATTTCTCCAGAGCCTACAGGTGTGAAGTAGAAACCAGGATGTCTTGCTAGAAATCAGCCAGTTGAAAAGCCCGGCTCCTCTGACTAGGAGCCATACCAGCCCAGGGGCGCTTACCTGAGATAACTGCACCACCGTGACCCTGTTTGAGGAAGCCGAAGACGGTTTTCTGGTGATAAGCACAGTCGATGCAAGCCTGCACAGCCTGCTGCAACACCACGGAGGCTTGGGCTGGCCCAAAATGGTCAGGGAGCTGCTGGACCTTCTTCTTATCTAAGTGGGGGCCTGTGCTGCCATTCTTGTTCAAGTAAATACAAACTGCAGGAGACAAAGAATCAAAGCAGCTTATAGAGTATCCAGGGTAGAGAAGTCAGACAACAGTGCTCTCCTCGTCTTTCATACCCTGGCTCTGGTCTCTACAGGATTCCCAGCTGCTAAGCTGTGAAACACCGTGGGAGGGGGTAGAGGGTGGCTGTACCCAGCTGCTGCCAGCCCAAACTGCATGACCAAAGCTCTGGGAACGCAGCCTGCTGGGAGAACAGCCCAGACCAGCCAAGGCACAGAACTTGCACTTTGTCTTCTGTACGCTGAAAAGAAGATCTAAGCAATTTTCCAGATGTATGTACTTTCATTTTCGGTCCTTGGTTGCCTTACATATTCTTGGTACCTCTTACATGCTCTGTGTATGGAGCTGGGGGCTCTGGCAATATTAGTGCTTGTGTGTGTTTGGCTTTGGACTTAGAATGGTCAAACCACCAGTCACTTGCCTTGCCTTCCGTTCTGGGCCTTAGAGTCCCTTTGTTATCTTCTACATCAACACTCAGGCTCAAAGAAAGTAGTGAAAATAGAAGAAAACTAGAATAAAGAAAAACATGCAAAGGACCTCAGGGTCCCACCTATGTATTTCTCTGTTTCAGTACTTTCTCCTGTCAAGACAGCTGGGCACTCTCCTAACTGCAACCTCCCACCTGCCACTGTGCTAGGGCAGAGGCAGGGCGAGCACGGAAGAAAGAGGCAGTCCTACCCAGACATGCTTCTTGGTCTCCAGAGAGGACCCGCAGCTGCCTGGCCAGCTACGGCATTCCTTCTGCTGACCTGACTTCTAGGCTTCCACTTGAGTAGGGGGTACTCTGCTTCTTCACACTGTCCTGGCTCACTAACTGAAGGGCAGGAGGGCAAAAAGTCTCTTTTGTTATTAAAGGCAGAAAGGTAAGAGCAGTAGCTGTGTGGGCTGTGGACAGACTGCTGTCCTCTTTGGGCCTCAGGTTTGCCATCCACAAAATGGAGGGGCTGAGCCAGATGCTGCCTGAGGATTCTTCCACCGTCGTCATTCTAAATCTAAGGGGAAGCAAGATGGAGAGAAGAAAACAAAAAGAGAGAGGCAGGATGTGGAAGGTGACGGCTGAAAAAGAAAGAAAGGAAAAAAAAGAAAAGGGTAAACAAGATGCATTGAAATATATATTTAACTCTTTTTTCTCTTAAAACCCACTAAAATGAGCCAGATAACAAGAAAGGAGACAACTTAAAATTCTGGAAGCTGGAAAGCAGAGTGACAAAGTAGCAACTGACTCAGCAGACCCAAGAATGCTGACTCCTTAACCAAGAGTGGGGAATGATGAGAGCCAAGCTGCTCCATCTTTATAATTCACAAAGGGCCCAAGAATGGGCAGGGGCCCCTGCAGGTCAGTGTGAAGGTAGACTTAATAAAAGTCTATAAAGACTTAATAAAAAAGTCTATAAAGACAATAAAAGAATTGGCTGATTAAGAAATGGTTAGAATTTCCATGTCATAATATGATTCTTTCATTGAAAACAAAACAAATAAAAATGAGGAACTCAAAGAGAAAAGAGTAATGAAAATAAGTGAAAACATTATGTCTGTGAGAAGACACTTATTAAAATGTTCATAGCAGGTTAGTCATAATAGCCCCAAACTAGAAGCAACCCAAATGTCCATCAACAAGAGAACAGATATACAAATTGTGGTATATTTATTTACTGGAATACCACTTGGCATTAAAAAAGAATGAACTATTGATGAATGCTTCTCAAAACATTATTTTGAGTGAAAGAAACCAAATACAAAATAGTACACACAATCTGATTCCATTTATACATGAATTTCAGGAACAGGAAAATCTAACCTATGGTGACAGAAATCAGAATAAAGGCGAGAGTGAAGGCTGACCGTAAGGAGGCATGAGGCAATGTCCAAGGTGGTGGAAATGACTCTTATCTTGACTGGCGCTGTGGCTACATGGCTGCTTACATTAATTAAAAGTCATCAAATTGTATATTAAGATATGTACATTTCACTGTATGTAAATTTTACTTAATTAAAGCACGTAAAAAGGAAAAAATATAACCAGTTCAGTGATGATTTAAAAAAAAAAATTCTATATGGATTTAAAGGGTGAAATACAAAAGCCAAAGGATAAAACCTTCCAAAGACTGTGGTTCCCAGATTCTTTGACATTCCTTCCACTGATCTCTGTGATACTCGACCAATAACCTATGGTGGAAATGACATTGTGCCAAGTTTCTGGACCCAGGCCTTAAGAAACTGGCAGCTTCCACGTCTTCTTTCTTGGGACGTTCACCCTTGGAACCCAACTGGCATATGTGAGGAGGCAAAGCCACATGTGGCGAGGTCCATATGGAGAGAGACCAACAGCCAGAGTCAACCTGTCAGCTCTGTGGTGGAAGTGGATCCTCCAGTCGGGGTCAAGCCACCTCTGCTGACACTGCAGGGAAAAGAGACCAGCTGTCGCCACCCAGCACTGCCCACATTGTTGTGTTAAGCCATGAAGTTTCGTAGTGGCTTGTTATGTAGCAAAAGATTACTGGAACAGAATGTGGTATCAGATATAGGGTGCTACGGTAACAGAAGTCCAACACACATGACATTGGCTTTGGGACTTGGAAGCAGAAAGAAGCATAAAAGCCCACAAAAAGAATGTGAGTGAAGCTGAAAGGGCCTTGAATAGAAGCCTGTAAAACGTTGGGGTCTAAAGGATTCTGTACTAGTCTATTTTGCACTATCTCTGGCGCTATTAGTCTGAGGTGGCAATGCTTCCACCAGAATGAAACTTGGGGGGGTTTTCTATGAACACTATTGAAATTTACTTCATTAGCTAAAAGCCGCAATCACAAATCTCTTGAAGATAAGACCTTCTCTACTTTGGGCTTCCTGTATAGCTGCTGTGAGACAATGCCCTTAAGATTCGTAAAAATCTTATGTTTAAGGAAGAGTGTCTGTGAGACTTGCCCTTACAATTTTTAGAGGGCCTTTTGGTCTGAAAGAGACTATGAAGCATAGTCTTAAATCGTTCTGACATCTTAACGAAAGATTTTTATTGTCCCATTCTGGATTTGACCCTTTCTTAATTTAGAACTATTTGCCTTCTGGAGAGACTGGAAATGAGAAGCATTTCCAGACTGTGTGAGTCCTGGACTTTTTTATTTGCTATGTTTTTTTTTTGAAGCTCATCTCTCTCATCTTACATTTTTATCATAGGCAGTGAGAAGCCAGGTGGCACTTCATTACTTTGTCTGGAAATCTCCTTACATTTCACTGAGTTCATCAGGTACATTTCCTAGTTCCATGTTACTGCAGGTGACAGTGTTATCAGACTTTCCATCACTACCTAGCAGGTGTCTCCTGTCCGCCGTCTTCCAATAAGATTTTCCTCACTTTCCTTTAAGCCCTCACTGACAGCCTTCTTAAGACCTTTTAGGCTTCTATTCTCAAGTTTCTAAGAGAATCATTCTGGCAGAAGCATTGCTAGCTCAGATTAAAAGTGGCAGAGATGGTACAAAATGGAAAGAATTCTTTGAACCCCCAACCTTTTACAATCAGGAGGAAGACTGAGAAGGCAATCTCAGATTTCCTATGGAAAAGGAAGGATGATTCAGAGGACAAAACCAAAGAGCCATGGAAACAACTCCCAGAAAGTAGTATTGGATCTAATTAAGAAATTGGCAACATATGCCCAGCTGGATTTCAGAATTTCTATAAACCAGTGACTGTTATGTGCCTCCAGGTTTTTTCCCCTTTGAATGAATGTATCTATAAGTTATCCTATGCCTACCCCATCACCGTATGCTGGGTATGTGGGGAGTAGACAACATGTTTCTTTAGGTCACAGGTCTTCGGTCTGAGAAGAACTACACTCAAGGAGCTATAGCTGAGAAACTGCACCTGAGAGGTCTCATTTGCACCTGGATCTGACTTAGGTGATGAGATGCCAGATCTGGAGCCCAATGTTGTAAAGGGATGAGACCTTTAATGGGGAATCTTGCAAGGGGAAGAATAAATCTTCCAAGTGGTAAAAATGTAAATAACTTATGTTCGGAAGGTGGACTGATGTGGTTTTAAAATATGGTCCATAATTCTTTGACCCTCCTCCCAGCAAGATGTGGGGTCTACTCCCCTTCTCTTGAATCTGGGCTCTGTGACCGCTTGATCAATAGCATATGATATGGGAATGATGCTCTGCTGATTTGGGGGCTCAAGCCTTAAGAAAATGGTAGCCTCCACTTCCTGTTTCTTGAGACACTTGCTCTTGGAATCCAGTCACCCTGGGATGAGGAAGCCCAAGACACCTTTTGGAGGCATCCGTGCAGAGAAGAACCAACGGCCAGCACCAATTTTGTTAGCCGCATAAATGGATCATCTTGGAAGTGGGTCCAACAGCCCCAGCTGAACCACCTCAACTGATGCAATGTGGAAGAGAGATGAGCTGCCTCTGCTCTAATTATAGTACAGTCGAATATCCTGGTATTACCTTTTCCAGGAATATAAAGGTTATATACTTTTTCTAATTTATGCTTATTGTCTTATTTTAAAAATCCTTCCCAATCTTAAGGTCATAAAGATATTTTTGTATATTGTCACGTTTTGGTTTTCTACTGCATCCATGATATCAGAATTAGAGGCTGAAGAAAAGATTCAGAGAAGGGTCCAGCGTGGAAGGAACTTGGAAGCAGCCACTTCATCCTGACAACAAGTAAAAAGCTGAACAACCTGCAAAATCAACTATCCTTTTTAGATCCATCAGAGAACTGAGGTCACAGGGCAAACTGCTGCTCCCCACCAAGAGACAGACGGGTGAACACAGAGACTCACAATTTACTAAAAAGAAACCGCCACAGGAACTCGTGCAGAGGTAGGAAAATCTAAACTATAGAATTCCTACTGGAAGCTCTGTGTGAACACGTCTAAGAGTTAAAAACTCCAGGGGGGATCCACTCATGGGGTGGGGGTGGTCCCACACTTTTGTGAGTTTTACCTCCAGAAGCTCGACCAGGTTCTCACAGTGAATATCGGAGAAAAATGCCCTCATGCTTCCAGCAGGGGGAGGGGGGAAAAGGAGCCATTTAAAAATATGCCAGAGCATTCTGTCCTTCTTAACAAGGCCTACCCTCAGGAGAAATTATTTTACCAGAACTTAATCTGCTGGGATTTGATCAGAACTTAATCTACCTGGGGGAAGGGAAATAACCAACTGCAGCCCCCTCCAGCCATCCTGCCCCATCTAAGGGGCATGAGGGGGACTAAGAAGCACTGGTAAAGTTCACAGTCCAAGAGCACAGTCTCACCGAAAGACTGAGACCTAATCATAGGACTATAGAATACTTCTCCTCCCCTCATACCTTACCATTATTACTAAAGGCCTATTTATAAGGTAAACTAAAAGGCAAAAAAATGAAGTTTGAAGAGACAGAGCAAGATCAGAACTAGACTCAGGCATGGCAGGGATGTTGGAATTATTATTATTTTTTAAAATTTTATTTATTTATTTATTTATGGCTACGTTGGGTCTTCGTTGCTGCGCACGGGCTTTCTCTAGTTGCGGTGTGTGGTCTTCTCATTGCGGTGGCTTCTCTTGTTGTGCAGCACAGGCTCTAGGCACGCGGGCTTTAGTAGTTGTGGCTCTCAGGCTCAGTAGTTGTGGCTCATGGGCTCTAGAGCGCAGGCTCAGTAATTGTGGCTCACAGGCTTAGTTGCTCCGTGGCATGTGGGATCTTCCCAGATCAGGGCTCAAACCCGTGTCCCCTGCATTGGTAGGCGGATTCTTAACCACTGCGCCACCAGGGAAGTCCCTGGAATTATTAGATTAAAAATTTAAAACAACTATGATTAATATGCTAAGTGTTCTAATAGACAAAGCAGACAGCATGCAAAAGAGATGGACAATGTATGCAGAAAGATGGAAATTCTAAGAAAATAAAAAATCAATGCTAGAGATCAAAAACACTGTAACAGAAATGAAGAATGCCTTTGATGGGCTAATTAGTAGACTGGACACAGCCAAGGGAAGAATCACTGAACTTGAGGACATCTCAATAGAAACTTCCAAAACTGAACAGCAAAGAAAAAAGAAGACTGAAAAAAAAAGCCTCCACCCAGAATAGACTGGGTGTCCAAGAACTGTGGGACAACTACAAAAGGAGTAACATACACATAATGGGAATACCAGAAGGAGAAGAAAGAAAGGAATAGAAGAAATATTTGAAGCAATAATGACAGAGAATTTCCCCAAATTAATGTCAGACACCAAAGCACAGATTAGGAAGGTCAGAGAACACCAAACAGGATAAATGACACAAAAAAACGACATGTAGGCATATTACATTCAAAAATGCAGAAAATCAAAGCTAAAAAATCTTGAAAGATTTCAGAGGAAAAAACCATCTTACCTATAGAGGAGCAACAATAAAAAATTACATCCTTAAAAACTATGTGAGCAAGAAGAGAAGGGAGTGAAATATTTAAAGTGTTGAGAGAAAATACCCACCCACTTAGAATTCTATCCCTTGAAAAATTAAAGTGAAGGAGAAACAAAAACTTTCTCAGGGACTTCCCTGGTGGCACAGTGATGCGCCTAGAGCCCATGCTCCGCGACAAGAGAAGCCACCGCAATGAGAAGCCCTCGCAACGCAACGAAGAGTAGCCCTTGCTCACCGCAACTACAGAAAGCCCGTGCGTGGCAACGAAGACCCAACACAGCCAAAAACAAATAAATAAATAAATTTATAAACAAAACAAAACAACTTTCTCAGACAAAGAAAAACTGATGGAGTTTGTTGCTTGTAGATCTGCCCTGCAAGAAATGTTAAAGGAATTCCTTAGAGAGAAGGAAAATAACATAGGTCAGAAACTTGGCTCTACACAAAAAAAAAGAGCATCAGAGACAGAATAGGTGAAGGCAAAATAAGAACTTATTATTTTTTTTTAAAGATTTTTTTTTTGACATGGACCATTTTTAAAGTTTTTATTGAATTTGTTACAATATTGCTTCTGTTTTATGTTTTGGTTTTTTGGCCACAAGGCATGTGGGATCTTAGACCCCCAACCAGGTATTGAACCTGCACCCTCTGCACTGGAAGGTGAAGTCTTAACCACTGGACTGCCAGGGAAGTCCCCTCATTCTTAACTGATCTAACAGATAACAGTTTGTTCAAAATAAAAATAGCAATGATGTATCTGTGTATGCTTATGTATATATATATGTACATGCTTATACATACTTATGTCTAAGTGAAATGAATGACAGCAATCATACAAAGGATGGACAGGAGGAATTAGGATTCTTATTATATCTGTGAAGTGGTACAGTGTTATTTGAAAACAGACTTGGATTAGTTATAATGTTATTTGCAAACTCAAGGGTAATCACTTAAAAAAGTAAAAAAAGAAATATAACTGATATGCTAAGAAAGGAGAAAAAGTGGAATCATATAAAATGCTCAGTTAAAACCACAAAAGGCAGAAAAAGAGTGGAAGACAAATATAGGAACAAATTACAAAGGCAAAAAAATAGAAAACTGTAACAATTATGGTAGATATTTATCCAACTGTATCAATAATCATTTTAGATGTCAATGGTCTAAATAAACTAGTTAAAAGAAAGAGATTTTCAAACTGGATCAAAAAACAAGACCCAACTCTATGTTGTTTATAAGAAATCCACTTTAAATATAAAGACACATATAGATTAAAAGTAAAGGGATGGAGAAAGATATGCCATGCTAACACTAATCAAAGGAAAGTGGGAGTAGCTGTATTAATTTCAGACAGAGCAGATTTCAGAGCAAGGAAAGTTATCACAGATAAAGAGGGGCATTACATGATATAAAGGTCAAATATCTAAGAAGACATGTCAGTCCTTACTGTGTATGCACCTAACAACAGAGTATCGAAATACAGGAGGCAAAAATTGATAGAACTGCAAGGAGAAACAGGTGAATCCACTATTACAGGTGGACACTTCAACATCCCTCTATCAGAAATGGACAGATTCAGCAGGCAGTAAGGACACTGTTAAACTCAATAGCACCATCAATAAACTGGATATAATTGATATTAGAGGCTACTTCACCCAACAACAGCAGAACACACATTCTTCTCAAGCTCACATGGAACATACACCAAGATGGACCACATTCTGGGCCATAAAATACACCTTAACAAATTTAAAAGAGCAGAAATCATGTAATATGTCTGTTCTTAGACCACAATGGAATAAAACCAGAAATCAGTAACAGAAAGATAAGTGAAAAATCCCTAAATACTTGGAGCTTCATCAACACATTTCTAAATAACACATGGGTCAAAGAAGAAATCTCAAGAGAAATTTAAAAATATTTTGAACTAAATGAAAATGAAACTATAACTTATCAAAATTTGTGGGATACAGCCAATGCAGTGAATCAAGGGAAATTTATAGCACTGAATGCATACGCTATAAAAGAAGAAAGATCTAAAGTCAATAATCTAAGCTTCCACTTCAGGAAATTAGAAAAAGAAGAGCAAATTAAATCCAAAGTAAGCATAAGAAAAGAAATAATAAAAATTAGAGCACAAACCAATGAAATTGAAAACAGGAAGTCAACAGAGAAAAATCAAGGAAAGCTGCTTCCTTGAAAAGATCAATAAAATTGATCAGCCTTTAGACATGCTAATAAGAAAAAAGAGAGATGACACAAATTACTAATATCAGACATGAAAGAGATGGATCACTACATGGATCACTACAGGTCCATGGTCATTAAAAGGGTAATATAAAGAATACTATGAATAATTCTATGCTGACAAATTTGATAATCTAGATGAAATGGACCAATTTGGTGAAAGACACAATCTACCAAAACTCACACAAAAAGAAAAAGACAATCTGAATAGGCCTATATTTATTAAAGAACCTGAATCAGTAATTAATCACCTTCCAAAACAGAAAGCATCTGGCTCAGATGGATTCACTAGAATTCTACCAAACATTTAAAAATGTATTTTACCAATTCTCTCTAATCTCTTTCAGAAAACAGAAGCAGAGAAAATACTTCTTAACTCATTTTATGAGGCCAGCATTACCCTAATACCAAAACCAGACAATGACTTCACAAGAAAAGAAAATTAGAGACCAATATCTCTCATGAACATACATGCAAAAATCCTTAACAAAATACAAGCAAATTGAATTCAACAATATATAAAAAGAATTATACACTACAACCAAACGGAGTTTAACCCAGGTATGTAAAACTGATTCAACATTTGAAAATCAATGTAACCATCACATCAACAAACTAAAGAAGAAATATCACATGATACCAATAGATGCAGAAAAAAACATCTGACAGAATCAAAGACCCATTCATGATGGAAACTCTCAGAAAACTAGGAAGAGAGGGAAACTTCCTCAACTTCATAAATAACATCAACAAAAACCCTACAGCTAACATCATACTTAATGGTGAGAAACTAGAAGCTTTCCCACTAAGATCAGGAACAAGGTAAGGATGTTCCCTCTTACCACGAGTTTTCCACATTGTACTAGGAGTCCTAACTAATGTAATAAGACAAGAAAAGGAAATGAAAGGTGTACAGTTTGGTAAGGAAGAAATAAAACCCCCTTTATCTGTAGAAGACGTGCTTGTCTATGTAGAGAATGCAAAAGCACTGACAAAAGAAAATTCCTGGAACTAATAAGCAGTTACAGCAAGACTGCAGAGTATAAGGTTAATACACAAAAGTCAATCACTTTCATATATAACAGCAATGAATAGGTGGAATTTGAAATTAAAAACAATACCATTTACCTTAGCACCTTCAAAAATAAAATACTTAGGTATAAATCTAACAAAATACGTACAAGATTTATATGAAGAAAACTACAAAACTACAAAACTCTGATAAACGAAATCAAGAAAGAACTAAATAAATGGAGAGATATCCCCATGTTCATGGATAAGAAAATACTGTCAAGATGTCCATTCTTCCCAACTTGATCTATAGATTCAAGGCAATCCCAATCAAAATCCCAGGAAGTTATTTTGTGGCTATCAACAAACTGATTCTAATGTTTATATGGAGAGGGAAAAACCCTGAAGAGCCAACACAATATTGAAGGGAAAGAACAAAGTTGGAGGACTGACACTACCCAACTTCAAGACAGTACGGTATTGGTAAAAGAATAGCCAAATCAATGGAACAGAATAGAGAGCCCAGAAATAGTCCCACACAAATACAGTCAACTGATCTTTGACAAAGGAGCAAAGGCAATACAATGGAGCAAAGACAGTCTTTTCAACAAATAGTACTGAAACAACTGGATAGCCACATGCAAAAAAAGGAACCTAGACATAGACTTTGCACCCCTCACAAAAATTAACTCAAAACAGATCACAGACCTAAATGTAAAATTCAAAACTATAAAACTCCTAGATGATAATATAGGAGAAAACTAAGATGACCTTGGGTATGCCAGTGACTTCAGATATAACACCAAAGGCAGGATCCCTGAAAGAAATAATTGATAGGCTAAACTCACTAAAATTAAAACCTTCTGCTCTGTGAAAGCCAATGTCAAGAGAGTGAGAAGATAAGCTACAGATTGGGAGAAATTATTTGCAAAAGACAGATCTGATAAAGGACTGTTATCCAAATACACAAAGAACTCTTAAAACTCAGCAATAAGAAAACAAACAACCTGATTAAAATATGTGCCAAAGTTGTTAATAGACACCTCACCAAAGAAGATACACAACTGGAAAATAAGTATATGAAAAGATGCTCTACTCTACATGTCATTAGAGATATGCAAATTAAAACAACAATGAAATACTACTATACACCTATTAGAATGGCCCAAATCCAGAACACTGACACCATCAAATGCTGGCGAGAATGTGGAGCAACAAATGAACGCTCATTCACTGCTGGTTGGAATGCAAAATGATACAGCCACTTTGAAGACAGTTTGACAATTTCTTACATAACCAAATATACTCTTACTATGTGATCCAGAAATCGCATTCCTTGGTATTTACCCAAAGGAAGTGAAAACTTATGTTTTCACTAAAACCTGCACATGAATGTTTATAGCAGCGTAATTCATAGTTGCCAAAACTTGGAAACAACCAAGATGTCCTTCAGTAGGTGAACGGATAAATAAACTATTGGTATAGCCAGACAATGGTATGTTGTTATTTAGCACTAAAAAAAAAAAAAAAAAAAAAAAAAAAAAAAAAAAAAAAAAACCAAAAAAAAAC
>NW_020172597.1:4952587-4988780 GCF_003031525.2 Neophocaena asiaeorientalis asiaeorientalis
AAAAGTGTTTTTTTTTTTTTTAAAAAAAAAAAAAAAAAAAAAAAAAAAAAAAAAAGAACTATCAAGCCATGAAAAGGCACAGAGGAAATTTAAATGTATATTGCTAAGTGAAAAGGTCAATCTGAAAAGACTACATACGGAATGATTTCAACTTTATGACATTCTGGAAAAGGCAATATTATAAAGACAGTAAAAAGGTCAGTAGTTGCCAGAGATTAGTAGGGAGGAAAGAATGAATAGGCAGAGCAAAAAGGATTTTTAGGGCAGTTACATTATTTTGTAGGATCCTATCATGGTGGATACATGTCATTATATATTTGTCAAAATCCATAGCAAGTATAACACCAAGAGAGAACTCTAAGGTAAACTACGGACCTTGGGTGATAATGATGTGTCAGCGCAGGTTCATCAATTGAAACAAACATACTGCTCTGGTGGGGGATGTTGGTAATGGAGAAGGCCATGCATGTGTGGGAGCAGGGGGTATACGGGAAAGCTCTGTACCTCCCGTACTTAAAAAAAACAGTCTAGTAAAAAGTTCAGAAAACAAAAAAGAGTTCTTCATAGCTGATGCAAACATCCAAGAGTGGGTAAGCAGAGTGCAAGGCTTTCCTAAATGTATGTGACCAAGTTCCTAAATGTATGTAAAATCCCTTTATGCAGAGCATTTTGCAAGACTGGTTTTCTACCAAATACCCTTTGGAAAATGCCACTAGAGTAATAAATAATGACACTTTTACAAGCAAAATGCCAGGAACAAGAAACTCAATACAAAGTTTAGAGGACAGAGTTGAGGAAAGCTTGAAGAAAGTTGAGCAAAAAGACAAAGAGAATAGGAATAAGAATAAAGAGGGTCAAGAATACAGAGGACGACTTCAGGAGGGTCAACATCTGAATAACATGTATGCCAGGAACAGTGAATAGAGAAAAAGTGGGAGAAAATCATTGATGAATTTAAGAAAGTTTCAAGAAGTCAAATAATGTAATAGGCACACTACGTGTCCACATGGTAGGTAAAAATACATCCTAGGTGAAATTTCAGAATAATGGGGATGAAGAGAAGCTTCAAAGGGAATAAACAGGTTTCACACAAAACGAAAGATATAAATTTAAGAAAGATTACATGGGAAAATAAAGATGTGGGAAGGAGCAAACTGGGGATAACACAAAAGAGAGGTGAAGAGGTTGTCAAGGAACTCAGAAGGCTCCAGAAGAGATTTCTTTTAGAGTTTGAAATGGATAGAATATAAAACGTGCTTGAACATAAAGAAAGATGTATATGGCAGTAAGAGAGTTTAAGGCTGAGTTAATAAGTATATAGCAAAATAAACACATAACAAAGAAATCAAGATTTACTCTAAAACAAAATTTTGTACAATAAAGGAAAAGTAATCATAGTACTCTACAGTTCAACTGAGAATAGCCTATAACAAGTAACAATGCAAATGAATGAATTTCAATCTAATCACAATTATAATATCATAGTATTAAGATACACAAGCATGTGTGGGTGGGTAACGGGTAAGGAGATGAAGAGTTAAATCCTGGGTTGCCAAAAAAAAAAGAAAAGGAAGAGTTAAAGTGTGTTGTCAGTTGAAAATGCCTCAAGCTAAAAAAAAGAAAAAAAAAGCAATATAAACATTCCACTTACATATATGGAGATAAATAAAAGAATCAGCTAAATTAAAAGTGATTGCCTTTGGTGAGAAGTAAATGACAGGGGCATAGAGGGGACTGTTCGTCTTGTTTTTGTAATAATTCTTGTAGGCCTATTGTTCCTTTAAACTATTAGCATGTATATAACTCTGATCAAAATAACTCTTAAAAAGTGTCGTGCAGTTAAAAGAACCCCGAAAGGTTGGTAATAAAGGATATAGTGTAGCACACAGCTTTCAATCTATGATAGCTTTTAAAAAAAATTAATTTTTGGCTGCATTGGGTCTTTGTGGCTGCACGTGGGCTTTCTCTAGTTGCGGTGAGCAGGGGCTACTTTTCATTGCAGTGCATGGGCTTCTCATTGCAGTGGCTTTTCTTGCTGCGGAGCAATGGGCTCTAGGCGCGCAGGCTCAGTAGTTGTGGCGCACGGGATTAGTTGCTCCCCAGCACGTGGGATCTTCGCGGACCAGGGCTCGAACCCATGTCCCCTGCCTTTGCAGGCAGATTCTTAACCACTGCGCCACCAGGGAAGTCCCTATAATAGCTTTTATTGTTAACATTTGAAGGGTCTATAAAGGTAACTTGGACTAATCGTATCGTTGTATAGGTGTGGAAACTGAGGCTCAGAAAAGGAAGTGACATCAAGGTCACACAGAAAGAGCAAAGGTCCAACTGGGGTGGTGAAACAGTGATCAGTCAAGACTGCGATAGCCTGGCCAAGAACAGGAAACAGGGATACAAAGTCAAGTTGCCACTTTTCCTAGGCTATGAGATTCAGACCAAGGGAGGGATTGCCAGCTTCGAGACTGCCAGAAGAGATGGTCTACATCATTTAAACCGAAAAGTGAGGCATAGTCATGAAGCTCCCACTGCTATGAATCTTCTAGGTTTTGTTAAAAAGGCATCCAGGCACCTAAGTGATATTTAGAAGGATATGGAGTAAACCAAGCAGGTATGCAGGCACCTAGGGGGCGTGTCATGAGGCTGGAAAATGTAATCAGTATCTTCACCAAGGTGTTCATCTATCTTTACTTCCTCTTCCATGGAGCTTAGGGTCAAAGCTCCTAAGCTTTGTTCACTAATCTAATGACACTTTTGGATTAAGCAAACCCAGTAACTAGCTGGGGCTAGATGCATAAGATACATTTGAAGAAATCACATGATAGTACCCTGACTAGAGCTGGACATAAATGCCACTGCAGGCTCTGTTGTTTTCCAAAGGTTATTTGGGGAGGAAACTATAGCTGGCCTTCCCTTCAAGTGCTAACATTCTAGGATTTGGGTGGAGACAAATTCAATTCCTAAGAAAAAGACTACCCTAACTTCCATGGGGGTCATTCCAATTGCTTAGATTTCCCTAAGAAGATGGAGTAGCTGCAGAGTAACAAAAGTAAGGTTTCACATATGTATCTTAATTTAGACATAAAAAATGAGTATTGTTCTTTTTAGTTACCCCACAGGGAGGCTGTATATCTATGTTTATGTATTCTAAAGGGGTAGCTCTTTTAGAGTTACCTCCATATATAGTTTACGAAATGGGAACAGATACGCACAACCCAGGTGGTTACGCACCCACTTTAGTTACCAGATTTTGCTTTGAATCAAACGAGCACTGAAATACTTTCACAGCACCAAGATTTGCCACCATCAATGACATTAAAAAAAAAACAGAGCAGTGTCATACATATATGAGTGGTGGCAGAATTATTATTGTGCTGGAAGGGTTCTGGAAGGGATCACTAAAGAGGGAGCACCCCAAACTGGAAAGGATGGGTATAATTACAAACTGGGCCAGGGAGCTCCTGGTGCTGGCCCCATGTCCACCCCACCCCCATGCCCCAGATCCCCAACGCTGAGTTCACAGAACATCTACCCAAGTTTCTTTGATTGTTTTGACAGAATGGAGGTTTCTCTGAAGTTATTTCAAAGTTAAAAAAAAATTTTTTTTTAAGATTCTGTTGAGATTTATAAATGGATAGGGGGCTAATTATTGGTGCAGTAAAAGAGAAAGTATAGACACTGGGGCCTGGGGCTTGTTGCAGCTAATACTGTGATCTGCTCTTACCTGTGGGGGCCTGCATGGCTGAGCTGGGGATGGTGGCAGCATCTTGGGGTACAGTGCTGGTATCCGGTTCAGGGGTGCTGGTTGTTGGTGAGGTGGGTGGTGGGTTCAGCAAAGTCCGAGGTTTCCTCTGTCAAAATGGATGGGGAAAAGTTTCTACCCATGATAGGTAACTTGTCTTCTCATTCCTCTATTCTTAGTACTTAATTCACGCATGAAACTGAAATACATTTGTGGATGGGACTGTTTTAATCTTTTTTTTTTGTTTACAGTTGATATATAGTTGATTTACAATGTTGTGGTAGTTTCTGGTGTACAGCAAAGGGATTCAGTTATATATTTATATATGGGTATTCTTTTTCAGTTTCTTTTCCATTACAGGTTATTACAAGATATTGAATATAGTTCCCTGTGCTATACAGTAGGACCCTGTTGTTTACCTATTTTATATATAGTCGTGTGTATCTGGTAATCTCAAGCTCCTAATTGACCTCTCCCTGCACTTCCCCCTTTGGTAACCATAAGTTTGTTTTCTATGTCTGTGTGTCTGTTTCCTAAAAGTGTTACAACTAAGTTCATTTGTAACATTTTTTCAGATTCCACCTATAAGTGATATCATATGATATATATTTTTTTACACACAGCGTCTTGCCCAAAGCTGCAAATACAGTAGATGTTTAATAAATATGTATAAGAGTCTGGGCTTCTGTATAGCCACAGCTTAATTCACTATCTTTTCTACTGTATTCATTATTATCATCTGAAGTCCAGGTTCTTTATTAGTTAGACAGAAAAAAGCAGAAAAAGGAAAAAAAAATGCTGTGGCTTAAGTCTACTTTGACATTAGTTTGTTTCCCTCTGTTGAAGAATGGAAACCTCCCTTCCCCTAACTCCACAAACTACTTTCCCCTGCCTACCTCTTCACCTTATTACCTGTCATTTCTTATCTTAAACCTTATACTCCAGTAATCTCTAACTATAGTAGTTCTCTCAAAACCTGCAGTTTTACCTGGTCCTTGCCTTTACAATAATAAACCAACCCTTTTGCCTGGAATACCCTTTCTTTTTTTTTTTTTCCTTATAAATATCTGTTTATCCAGGAAGCTTTTCTGGATAAGCTTTACTGTCTCTTTTGTGCTATTTCTGTACTTTGTATTGTTGCATTTACCACAGTGTATTGTCAATATATATTTACATACTGGTGTCCCCTATTAGCCTGGCGCTCCTTGAGGGTCTGATTCTGTTTACCATTCCTACATGGTACTCGGCATATGATAAGTGTCAATAAACGTCTTTCAATGAAGCATACAGTATAGAATACCAATAATGGGGGAAGTAATAAAAATGATTTGAGAAGAATCTAGTATCTCCTCTATGCTGGTCCAGGCAATCTCTGAGGGAGAGAGATCTCAGAAGGCTTTTTCCAAGAAACAGTTTTCTAAAAGCCTTTCTGAATGCAAGGAAAACATAACCATTTCTGAGATCCAGAAATCCCTTCCTACTGAATGTCACACGTAGGGTCCACTGTGGGAGGTGTATAAACCTGACTGACTTCTAGGATGGCTCTGCTTGTGAAAGCAGTCATGCAAACTCTTACAGAACATTCAACACACACACAGGATATGGATGTTTCCTCTCATTTTTTGATATTGCCACAAGTAAAAATCCAAATAAGCAATGAGTCAGGGAAGAAAGGAAATACCAGTTCAACTTCATTGAGTTGGTGGTAGGACTTCATGGGGTCCCTGAAGAAACAAACCTGGTGAGTTAGGTTCCCAAATATTGTAGAAAAAAGCAGAAAGATGTAAAGCTTTATTACCTTTTGATGCATTTACATGTATTATATCTATACATGTAAAATACATTTACATGTATTATATCTATTCATATATTAACGCAACTCCATTTTACTGGTGAGAAAACTGGGGCTCACAGCCATACTCAAAGCTTTCCCAAAGTCACACAGGTGGTAACAATTGGAGATGAGATATAAATCTAAGTTTGTCTGGCTTCAAAGCCTATGCTCTTGTCACAAGACCACTTTGCTTCAAAAATGAACATGAGGGTTATATCATGGGTTAAGTAAAGGTATATACACTTACAGGAATAGGCAAAAGGACAGGAAAGGGAATTAGGGAGTCAAATGCCATGCCATGAAGTACAGTATTAGATGAGAATTACTGCTATCAGGAGGATTGGAAAGAAAGAGGACTTGGGCTACTATGTTAGGACTTCCTGAGAAAGCAGAGCTGAGGCAATCAGAGAATCATAGTTCTTAGGTTTTGAAGGATCTTAAAGGTTACTTAATCCAACTATCCATCTAACACTTCTACTTTCCACTCCTTGAAAACAGCCCTCCCAGTAGTCATCTGGTACCTGATGAAATACCTCTAGTGATGGGAGATCACTACTTGCATTTTGAAATAGATTTAACTGTTCCTTTTATGTTGAGACAAAGCCTGTCTGCTTGAGTTTCTGCTCATTGGTTCTGGTTCTGTCTTTGGAACCTCAGAGACAAGTTTTCTCTGTTTTTAATCTATCAAGGTGCCTTCACATCGTCAAAAGCATGACTTCCCTGGCCTTGGAATCTTTAGAGCCTTCAGCCTCTCCTCCACAACATGAGAATGAGAAGACCATAATGGACACAAAAATGAACCCCTGGGTTTGGGGTTAGTGGTAATAGATCAGGAGCATTATGTGTTACATAGAAGGATTAGGATGTGACATCAAGAATTCAAAACCAATAAATAAGAGATAATCTCAATTGGAACATCATCACTAAAATCCATCCATCCATCCATCCATGCATGCATCCATCCATCCATCTTGCATATACTGAACATTTCCCAAGAGATTGGGATATAGGGCACTGCAGAAGAAAAAGAGAAAAAAAAGACTAGATTCCTGACCTTGAAGAGCTTATATTCGAGAAGGACTGAGGTCAGCTGGAGCTAATAAAAAAAACAAACCCACCCAACCAACCAAACCTAGGGAGGAACTTATGAAATTAGAAAGGAATGCCTAGGGAGAACTGGGTATCATTTCTAAACTGGAACTCAGGTAGTCTAGTTTGGGAGGGAGTTGCAGAGAGATTCCTTGATAGTTAAGAAGTGAGTGGAGAAAGAAGGTGATGCCAAAGGAAGCCCTAGAGAAGCAGCTGAGTAGGTTTCATATCAATGGTTTCCCTAGGGAAGATACACATGGAGAACTGGTCATGACTAAAAGGTGATACTTTCAGTAACAGTGCTCAGTGAAGCTCGACCCAGCAGTCTTTTCCTACACCAGAGGTAAGTGTTAACCTCCCTCAGGAAATGTGAGAGAGTGAATATGTGGTAGGGCAGCAGTGACCTTAGAACTAGAAGATCTGGAGACCCATCTCTGTAGCCTTTGCCATTTATTAGCTATGTGACCATAGGGAAGTCATTTCACATCTTTAAGTCTCAACTTATTTGACTATTTAATAACATTAACACTACTCATCTCCAAGGGTTTTGTGAAGATCATGTGATATATAGTGGTGTCAGGTACAGAGCCTGATACTTAGTGAATATTCAATAATTTTTTTTTCTTCTTCTTTTCTTTTTTCTTTTTTTTTTTAAAGAAGGTACAGGGACAGAAAAATAAATACATTTACAGAGTCACTTTTCTCTTTCTGTTCACATACCTGGGCATCCACTCTGGGTAGGTTAAAAACAATTAGGAGCAGGGCCTTCCATCTATGGAAGATATTAGACCAGAATTCCCATGAATGTAACTTTCAAAGTAAAAATTTATTTCTTATCCATACTATCTTATCTGTAACATTACCAACTCCCAGGTAAGTAGCTAAAGTAGGGATGACAATATAGGAGATTCTTCTTAAAAGCATACACAAGGTGGAGAATAGGGCCAGACACATCCCTTTCTAAGATGGATGGATATGGATGAGTTACCCCTTTAAAACCATTTATTCCGTGCTGGCAAACCCACATTTTTACCTACCTTACTGCCAGGTTTGGGACCCCTCTTCTTTGGGAATTTCAAAGGTTCAGCTGACTTGGATGGGGTAGAGATGGGATGGGGAATTAGGGGCTTGGGTGTCCGGCCCCGCTTCTTTCCTGGTTTACGCCCCCTCTGCCCTGGTTGAGGCTCCAAGGCAGTTTTGGTGTTGCTGTGGATGCTGGGCTTCTCAGTGTTCGCCTCGGATGCAGGATAGGGATTCTTTGGAATCACAACTGCAAGAAAAAGACTCATTCTAACACCCCCTCTTCCCACTTGCATTCCCATCCCAGCCAGAGGGAAAAAAAGACTTGCTACTTCTGCTTGGATAGTTTTATCCCAGGAAGCTAGTTTCTTGGCATCTGACCTAAATGTTAGAAAATCTCAGAGGAGAACTGAAGTTTGATTGGCCAGAATTGGGAGTTTTAATTATTTCTGGCAGATGCAGAATAAATTAAACTGTTCTCCCCAAGGAATCTAGTTAAAGCATATAAACACAGGCTCAGAGATGGAATGGATCTTACCTACAATCTTCTCCTGCTAAGAATGAAGATCTGAGGCCCACAAGAGGAAATGATGCCTTCCCTAGGTTATACAGTGAGTTGGGATAGGACTTATGTTTTGAAACTGGGCCCTGACAACCGAATCAGGGATTTTCTATATCAATCTACTTAAAGTTTTAGTGTGATTACTGCAGTGAGGAGTAGTGAAACACATGGAAATATATACATCTGATAGCATATTTCCTTACCTTAAAAATCTCTGCTCCATATTACCTTTAAGGTAAAGTCCAAATTCTTTATCCTGATATCCAAAGACTTTTGTGACTCTGCCCCTGCCTTGCTCTCCAGTTATGTCTGATGTCATTTCCTATCACCCACCCCCATGTTCTAGCTCCTCTGTTTTCTGAACACCAATTCGTTCATATATGTTGAGTTCTCTATTCCTCCTGGTCAGACATACATCAGTACTCAGTTTTCAACACTCAGCTCCAGGGCCACCTCCTTACTGAGGCCTTGTCTGACTATGTCCCAACTCCATCAGTATTCCACTTACTCCAAAACATTCTGTAGACACCTATGTTAGAGTACTTTCAGCTTTACTCCAATCATTCTTCTTCTCCTTAATTGAGAATTTTTCATGGTAAGGAGTATCTAATTCATTCCACAAAGTTATTAAGCACTTACTACAGGCTATGCACTAATCGAAGCACTGGGGGAGAACAGTGAACACAACAGACATAGTTTCCACTCTCACGGAGCTTACCTCCTGGTCGGAGGAGACAGAAAATAGGCAAGTAAGTATACAGTATAATGTTAGGTAAGTGCTATGATTAAAACTAAAGCAAGGTAAGGAGACAGAGGGGTGAGGAAAGTCCTCTTTGAGGAGGTGACATTTGCACAGAGCTCCTAAATGAAATAAAGGCAAAGCCTTATGAAGATCTGAGGAACATCCAAGTAGAGGGTATATAACAAGTGCAAAGATTCTGAGATGGAAACATGTTAACGTGTTTGAGAAATGGAAAGGAGGTCAGTATAGCTGGAATTGAGTGAGCGAAGGGGAGAGTGGTGGGAGATAAGGTTAGAAAGGGACTGGTAATAAGATTGTGTGGGATTTTGTAGACCATGAAAACAAATCCAAACTTATTTTAAGTCTAAAGGGAAGCCACTGGAGGGTTCTGAGCAGGGTGTGACTGGGTGTACTTAAAAGGAGCACTCTGGCTGCTCTGCGAGGGGACAAGTTAATAAACTCTTTACAGTGGGTAGGTAGAAGATGGTATTTCTTGTGCTTCCAGGTAGGATGTTATAGATCATGACAGTGTAACACTGCTGATGCAACAACTAGAAAAAGTCAGATAAATTATCTTTAAAAGACATTGCATTGTTGTAAAAATCATGAGGATTAGATGAACTGGAATTCCAGACCTGGGTGGAGAAGGTTCCTGAAGGAGCTGACACTGTTTACTTTCCTGAGGACATCTGCCAAATTTGGGCATGAACTGACAGTCAGGCTTGGCCTGTGCAGAGGAGCTCCACTGGAGGAAAGAAAAATCAGAGAGGCTCTGTGACAGACTGGAACTTGAGGAGTTCCATCTGTGTGGCCAGTTTTTCCCAAGGGACATTTGCTGAGTTCTGAGCCTGCACATTGGAGCTGCAAAGCTAGGCTGAGAGCTTCTAAAAAGGCAGAGTGAAAACTGCTATAATCTTGTGATTTCAGGAGACAAGGTTCCACTAGAAGGAGGTCTACCTCTAGCACACCTGATCTCCTCTTCAAGATAAATGCCATATTTTGAAATTGTAAGGACTGAAAGGTCAAAGAACCAAGCCCCAAACCTCTCAAGGGTAGGACAATCTCTTGCAGTTTTTCAGGACTATGAAGATGGAGACCCATTAGGTTCTCAGTCGAGAGCCCAACAGGGCCCAGGTGCAAGGAACACGGATATGAACCATAGGTACAATTCAGATCTGAACTAGCTCAATCCATGATTAGACTGAGGGGATCAGGCCCTTATCCTATTAGCCTAAAGGAAAGAGGAAAGGAAGAATTCTTTCTGATGGAAAATATCAGCTGGAGTCTCAACAGTTCCTTTATATAAAATATCCAGTGTGTGTGCATGCGTGTGCGTGTGTGTATGTATATACACATGACATCAAAAGAGGCAGAACAATGTGACTGGTAATCAAGAAAAATACAGACAATAGAAGACTTATGTATGATCCAGATAATGAAGAAGACTTTAAGATAACCATAATTAATATGGTTTTAAAAAGTAGAGGAAAAAATGAACAAAATGTAAGAAAAGATAAGTAATACTCACAGAAAACTGGAACCTATATAAAAAAATTAAATGGACACACCAGAATAAAAGATACAATATTAAAAATTAAGAACTCATTGGATAGATTTAAGGGCAGACAAGACCCAGCAGAAGAATTACTGAATTTGAAGAAAAATCAATAGAAAACATGCAAAATGAAGCAAAAATATGGAAAAAACAGGTTACAGCAATAGAGACATGTGGACACAGTCAGTAGATCCAAAATATGAGTAACTATAATCCCAGTGAGAGAAGACAGAGAGAATGAGGTAAAAGCAATATTTGAAGACTAATGAAAAAAGAGCTCAGCAATCCACAAGCAGCAAAAATACACACACAAAAAAAAAACCCAAAATATACCAAAACACATCACTGTTAAACGGCTGAAAATAAAATACATAAAATACAAGTGAAATGAAAGACAAAGATAAATTTTTAAAAGCAGTTAGAGAGAAAAGGATTACTCTTACAGAAGCAATTGACTTTTTAATAGAAACTATGAAAGTAAGAAGCGAGGTTTTTTTTTTTTTTTTTTTTTTGCGATATGTGGGCCTCTCACTGTTGTGGCCTCTCCCGTTGCGGAGCACAGGCTCTGGACGCGCAGGCTCAGCAGCTATGGCTCACGGGCCTAGCCGCTCCACGGCATGTGGGATCTTCCTGGACTGGGGCACGAACCCGTGTCCCCTGCATCGGCAGGCGGACTCTCAACCACTGTGCCACCAGGGAAGCCCAGAAGCGATAGTTTTAAATGATAGTTTTCAAGGGCTAAAATACAGAAATTGCCAACCTAGAGTTCTATGCTCAGTGAAAATACCCTTCAAAAATGAAGATGAAATAGTATGGAAACAATCTAAGTGTCTATCAACAGATGAATAGATAAAGAAGATGTGGTGTGTGTATATATATATATATATATATATATATATGTGGTATATATATATGTGTGATATATATTCTATATATATATAGAACAGAATACTACTCAGCCATAAAAAAGTGAAATTTTTGCCATTTGCAGCAACATGGATAGACCTGGAGAGCATTATGCTAAGTGAAATAAGTCAGACAGAGAAAGACAAATACTGTATGATATCACTTATATGTGGAATCTAAAAAATACAACAATCTACTGAATAAAACAAAAAAAGAAGCAGACTCACAGATATAGAGAACAAACTAGTGATTACCAGTAAGGGAGGGGAGGGGCAATATAGGGGTAGGGGGAAGAAACAGGGTTACCATGCAATTATAAAAAATCATCTGTGTGAAACTTTTGAAAATTGTAAAGCACTACAGAATTTAAAGAATCTTTCATTCAATTAAAATTTTTTAATAAAATGAAGGTGAAATAACTGTTTCAGAAAAATCAAAGCTGAGAGAATTTGTCACTAACAGACCTAAACTACAGGAAATAAAAACAAAGTTCTTCAGGATGAAGGAAAGTAATCACAGATGGAAAAAATACAACTGCAGGACGGAAGGAAGAGCATAAGAAAGGGTAAATATGTGGATAGATACAAGGGAATATTGACAATTCAGAAAAAGAATTTTAAAAATGGCTTGTAGGGTTTATAATATATGTATAGTTGACCCCTGAAAAACAAGGGTTTGAACTGTGTCTATCCACTTGTATGTGGATTTTTTTCAACAAACATGTACTACAGTACTGCATGATCCACAGTTGGTTAAATCCATGGATGTGGAACCACGGATAAGGAGGGCTGACTGTGAAGTTACATACAGATTTGACTGTACAAGGGGGTGGTGCCCCTAATCTGCGCATCGTTCAAAGGTCAACTGTATTAGTAAATTATATGAAAGCAATAGCATAAAAGATGGAAGTGGGAGGGTAAATGGAGCCACAATTTGCTAAGAACTTTGCATTATTTGGGGAGTGTCTAGAGTGCTCATTAAAGATAAACTTTAATAAGTCCAGGATGTATAATTCTAACTAGTTAAAAAATTATAACAAGAATGTATCACTAAAAGCTAAGGAGAGAGGAATGGAATAATAAAACACACTCGATTAATCCAAAAGAAGGCAAGAAAGGAGGAACAAAGAAATGAGGGAGAACTTAGGCAAAGAGAAAACAAAAAGCAAAATGCAAAATGGTAGACTTAAACCCAAATAAATAATTACATTAAATACAAATGGTTTGAATAAAACAATGAGAAAAAATTAACATACAGGACCAAAGCCCCCCTCACCGAACCCGATTATATCTGTTTATAAGATGGCATTGAAATAAGAAAACTTAAAATATGATGACACAGGAAGATAAAAAACAAACAGACGGAAAAATATACACCCTGTGAACATTAACCAAAGAAAGTGCAAGTGGCTATATTAATATCAGACAAGACAGTCCTAATACAAGAAGTATGACTAGACTCAAAGGGACATTTCCTCAAGAGAAAACAGTCAATTCATATCGCCAAAACGAAAAGGCAGTCTACTAAATGGGAGAAGATACTTGCAAATGATATATCCAATCAGGGTTAACATCCAAAATATACAAATAACTCATAAAACTCAACATCAAAAAAACAACCCGGGCTTCCCTGGTGGTGCAGTGGTTGAGAATCTGCCTGCCAATACAGGGGACATGGGTTCGAGCCCTGGTCTGCGAAGATCCCACATGCCGCGGAGCAACTAGGCCTGTGAGCCACAATTACTGAGCCTGCGCGTCTGGAGCCTGTGCTCCGCAACAAGAGAGGCCGCGATAGTGAGAGGCCCGCGCACCGCGATGAAGAGTGGCCCCCACTTGCCGCAACTAGAGAAAGCCCTCGCACAGAAACGAAGACCCAACACAGCCATAAATAAATAAATACATAAAAATTAAAAAAAAAACAAAAAATAACCCAATTAACAAATAGGTAGAGGACCTGAATAGATATTTTTCCAAAGAAATATCACATGGAAAGACGCTCAACATCACTAATCATCAGGGCAATGCAAATCAAAACCACAATGAGATACCACCCGCATTTGTCAGAATGGCTATTACCCATAAGAGAACAAATAACAGGTGTTGGCAAGGATGTGGAGAAAAGAGAACCCTCATTCACTGTTGGTGGGAATGTAAATTGGTGCAGCCATTGTGGAAAACAGCATGGAGGTTCTTCAAAAAATTAAAAATAGAACTGCCATATGATCCAGTAATTTCACTTCTGGGTATTTACCCAAAGAAAACAAAAGCACTAATTCTAAAGGCATGTGCACAGCAATGTTCACTGTATTATTGGTTACAGTAGACACGATATGGAAGCAACCTAAGTCCTCTGACAGATGAATGGCTAAAGAAAATGTGGTGTATACGTGCAATGGAATATTTACTCGGCCATAAAAAAAAAATGAAATCTTGCCATGTGTGACAACATGGATGAATCTAGAAGCTATTATGCTAAGTGAAATAAATCAGACAGAGAAAGACAAATACTGGACGATCTCACTTATATATGGAATTTGAACAAAAGAAACAAAAGAAAACAAAAACAGACTCATAGATGCAGACAGCAAACTAGTGACTGAGAGATGGGAGGGCAGCAGAGGGTGTGGCAAAACAGGTGAAGGGGCTTAAGAGGCACAAAACCTCAGTTACAAAATAAGCCACGGGGATGTCACGCTCGCATAAGAAATATGGTCAATAATGCTGTAATAACTTTGTATGGGGAAAGATGGTGGCCAGACTTATGGTCATCGTTTCCTAATGTCTGCAAATGTTAAATCACCATGTAGTTCACCTGAAATTAACATAATATTATACATCAACTACATTTCAATTAAAAAAAACTCCAGTTAAAGTGGAAATGAAATGAATTAAAATTACTTATAAATGATAATTATAGCAAAAAATAGTCAATTCAAAAGAAAGCTATAATAACCTTAAATTTATATGTACCTAATAATACAAAATATAAAAGCAAAAGTTTAAATAACTAAAAGCAGAAACAGAAAAATCCATAATTATGCAGTGGATATTTTAACACATTTCTCTCAGTAATTGATAAGTCAAGAATGTGAAAAACAATCAACAAGGATAGAAAATATTTGATAACACAATTAAACAACTAATAACATAAATAACTAATTAACATAGATAACCAAATAACAAATTAACCAACCAATGTAACTGACACATATAGGACACATTTTTATCAATAAAATGTTATATGGTTAGTAGTTTTCCAACTACAGTCTGGGAATCCTTTTGAAGGTCTATGAGATGAAAATTATTTTCATGATGCTAAAACATTATTTGCATTTTTCATTCTCATTCTCTCACAGTAGAGTTTTCAGGATGCTACAAGTGTGATATCACTCTGACAGCTAATGGTATGCGTGCCTGTATATTCTTATGTCTTAAAAAGTTCTAAGTTTTAATTTATAATATAGTGATATAGATAACCCACAAAATGAAAGCTCTTTTGGGTTAAGGATATAAAGGTTTCCTGATACCAAAAGGTTTGAGAACCACTGATCTATAATTATAATCACTTCCTTGCCCTTCTTTTTCCAACACATTTGCCTAAAAAAATCTCCAATCCAACTCTCTACCTGTTCCACACTTAAGACTGAGTAACTGAACATGCCAAATGTTTAACTTGATTAGTATAAACCCCAAGACTGCCCCATATACCTCCAGTAACAAACACGGAATCTGAGCTGAGCAGTGAGGAAGGTGATTTACTTTGGAATTCCTAGCGTCACACGGTAAGGTGCTGAGATCTTAGTTGGTACCCAGCACATGTTTGTATAATAAGAAAGTCAACAGATGTAAAAGAAGAACTGAACAGGGCTTTAATTGGCTTTCTAAGTGTCGGAAAACAGTTTTTCTTCTTTTTTCCCTTAAGGCTAGAAATAAAAGTCCATGACACCAACTGGCAAAGGGGTTGCTCTCTCTGGCCTGAAAGATACAGACAGAAGAAACGAACCAATTATATTTAACGGTTCTGAAAAATCAGGGCATGCTGTTCATGTATGAGTAGCCAGCAGCGAGATTAAGCTTCATACTAATTTAAAAGCTTCTTAATAATGGATTTCTTAAGCTATCCTGAGGGATTCCAGGATTTTGAAGTTTTCCCTATCAGGAAGCCCTGTCCTGCCACATTCTAACTTAATTATCCTAGTTGGAAAAAAATTGAGTTGATGTCAGGGGACCAGGGATCTAATTCTAGTTCTGTCCCTTATGGTGTGACATTGAGTTTGTCATTTAAACACAATCTTTTCTTATTTTTCCACATGCAAATAATTAAGTAATTTAATGTCTGTCCTACTTCAGAGAAAGATGAGAGATGGGAATGTTCTCCAACACATTTTGATGCTACTAAGGTTGACGGAATTACTCTCTTAACCAACAATACTTAGACAAAATTCTTGTACACTTGTAATTTCGTGTGGCCTTCATAATCTTGTGAAGGCAGACATTACCCTCTCCTTTGACAAGTAAGGAGAGCAAGCCTCAGAGAAGTTAAGAGTGGCAGAGCCAGGCATGGTTCTAGTCTTAGGGGGTCTTCTCTGCACACATTCTCTCATGTAGCTGAGGAGGAAGGAAGCAATCTCTCTTCCTTCAGGAGCCCGGGAAGTGGCAATTCAAATGATATTAATTAATTTGACCACATCAGTAAATTTCAGCTAAATTTTTCATTGAAAATTTAGAAAATGCTAAGTGTCAAGGCTTGCCAATTATCTAAGGTGAAAAAACCCAACATGGTTCTTGTCCTGGAGGAGCACAATCTTGAGATGGTTAGGAGCAGGTCTTTATACAATTAATCACAATTCATCGGGTATGGACCGGGATAGGGAAGATGAACCTGGAACACACTGGTCAGAAAACAATGATGGGGCCATGTCAAAAGGACACATGAGACAACTTCAAGGGGCTTCCACTGGCTACATCTGGGGCAATTTGAGCATCAAAACAAATAATGACAATAAAAAATTGTTACTGAATAAAATAAGAATCAAGAGTCCATAATTATGTAACTAAATGAATAAATTAAAAAAATAGAGAAGGAAAAACTCCTGCTTACAGTAGAACCCCAACTAACAAATGTAGAAGAAATGAGGGAATTATAAAATAGCCATTTGGGCAATAACTGATTCAAGCAACACCCATCAATGGATGCTAAAACTATTAGGTGAAAGTCTGAGGAGAAACAGGATATTTATAGTCTCAGAGTATTTACCTGCAAGATTATTAACTAATTACAAAGGAATGAAGTGAAGAAACTTGGTAGATACTATGTGAACCAAGTAATCAAAGTTACTATCTGCAGTTAGGATAAATGATATGTATCTCCAAATACAATGCTTTCAGAAGACTATCACTTGTAGAGCCTTCCTGTCAAAAATGTATAACCTGAATCTAATCATGAGGTAACATCAGACAAACCCAAATTGAGAACCAGTCTATAGAATAACTGGACAAATATTTATAAAGAAATATTAAGGTCATGAAAGACAAGGAAGAATGACAGAAAACAGTTCCAGATGAATGGAGACTAAAGAGACGTGACAAGTACAACTCATGACCCAGAATTTTCTTTTCCTGAAAGGATATTATTGGGACAGTTGGCAAAATATGAATAAGGTTTATTGATTAGCTATTGGTACTATACTGCCTTTAATTTTCTGGTTTTAATAACTAGAAGGTCTGTAGATTAGCTCTTAATACTATATCAATATTAATTTTCTGATTTTAACACTAGCACTATGTCTAGAGAAAAGTATGCCCTTGTTTTCAGAAAACATACACTAAAGTCTTTAATAGTAAAGGGACATTATGTATGCAAGTCATCGCCAAATGGTTCAGAAAAAATATGTATTATGTATTGAGAGAGACTAATAATGCAAATGTGATAAAATGTTAATAATTGGAGAATCCTGGTGAAGGGTATATGGCAATTCTTTGTACCACTGCTGCAATTTTTCTGTAAAGCTGAAATCATGTCAAAATTAAAAATTCCAGAAAAGCTTCAAAATGTATACACACATAGGGTTATAAGAACCTGAAGGAGGGAGTGGCTAACTGCCAGGGAAGGACAGGGAGCAAAGGAGACAGGCAAGAGAGACTTGTCAGGTGTGATTTCAAATTAAGTGACATTTTAACTTTTTTTTTTTTGGCTGCGCCATGTGGCTTGTAAAGTCTCAGTTCCCCGACCAGGGACTGAACCTGGGCCATGGCAGTGGAAGCCTGGAATCCTAACACTAGGCCACCAGCGAACTCCCTTAACTAATCTTTGAAGAATGAATGGTTCTTGCATTAGGAAAGGGCAAGGGTGGAGGGTGAGTAGGGTACTTCAGACAGAGGAGACAGTATGTAGAAAGGCATGGAACTAAAAAAGCATGGTTATATGAGGACTTGTGGGTACTTCTGTGTGCCTTAAGTCCACAGAAGTGAAACAGATGCTGGAGCCAGCTTGAGAAGAGTCCACGTGACATTTAAGGAACTTTCCAGCTCTAATACATAAAGACTCTGCCAACAGACAAACGGTAGGTACCATGACTCTACATGTGGCAAAGGTAATGATGAGGTTCACTCTAAAGGCAGAAGCTCATCTAAGTTAGGGTAGTAGCACATAAAGATGTGTATAACTGATCTCCCCTCCTTGATAAACTTCTTCTGATACATGAGCATATGTGTTTCTCTAATCTTATTTCCTTGGACATTATAATGATCAATAATGTCACTAAAAGGCAGACAGAAACTGTTAAGACCGAGAATGGAGAAAGGAAGTAGTTTACAAATGGGTGTCCCTTGATGATAGTTCCTTTAAGCAAAGTTACTCCAACATTTATTGAGCACCTACTATGAAGGTGGTGCCATACTATCTGCAATGGCAGTATGGACAATGATTATCGTTAATAAACTTTACTAGGGTGCATAAATAGTAGTATGTACTGGCAGTAAAACAATGAGCTCTGAAGTCCTTCCTATGAAGTGTATATTATCTCTACTTAACTGATGAGGCAACTTCAACTTGAGTAACTTGGCCAACGTCCCATAAGTAATGAGGCAGGTCTGAAACTTAAATCCAGAATGTCTAACTCTAAAGTCTTTGCTCTTTTCATCATATTAAGATTCCCTTTTACTAACTCAAGATCCATTCTTTCACTTACTTGTTCATTCATTCCTCCAACAAACATTCTAAATTGAGAATACATTATGTGGTAGGCTCTGTAGTATAATCCAGGAATATAAATAAATAAAAAGGTAATTTCAATGAATGATAAGTGCCATGAAGAAAGTAAAACAGCAGTGTGATAGAGAGTGACTGAGGGATGGCCAAGAAAGGCTCTTTGAGAGGTGACATTTGAACTGACTGGCACGACAAGAGGGCATTGGGCATGTGAGGATCTAGGGCAGAGTGCTCCAGGCAGAGGAGACAGCAGGTGTAAAGGTCCCAAGAAAATAATGAAATTGACTTGTTTAAGAAACAAAGAGACCAGAGAGACTGAAGCAGGGTGAAGAGAGGAAATAATGGCATAAGATGAAGTCATAAAAAAAGGTGGGGTCAGATCATGTAGGGCCTTCTGAATCACAGAAAGAACATGATCTAATTTACTTTTGAAAAAGATCACCCTGGACGCTCTGTGGAGAATGGACTATAGGAGGGCAATAATGGAAGCAGAAACATCAGTTAGGATGCTGACTGTAGAAGTCCATGCAAGAGATGATGGTGTCTGAGATTAATGTGATAGACATGAGGGTAAAAGAGGTGAATAAATACAAGATACATTTTGTAGGCAGAGCTGACAGCACCACTAAACTAGATGGCAGAGGGAAGGGAAAGAGCAATTCAGGATGAATTTTAGGTTTTTGATCATTTACCAACATGGGGAAGACTAGAGGAATAGGAGGTTTGGGAGGAGGCAGGTTGGGTATCAAGAATCTGCTTTGGGGGCTTCCCTGGTGGCGCGGTGGTTGAGCGTCCACCTGCCGATGCAGGGGACACGGGTTTGTGCCCCGGTCCGGGAAGATCTCACATGCTGCGGAGCGGCTAGGCCCGTGAGTCATGGCCACTGAGCCTGCGCGTCCGGAGCCTGTGCTCTGCAATGGGAGAGGCCACAACAGTGAGAGGCCCGCGTACTTCAAAAAAAAAAAAAAAAAAAAAAAAATCTGCTTTGGCCCTATTATGTGCTAAATGACTTGTAGATATCTGGAGATAAGTAGGTAGCCAAATAAATGAGTCTAGAATTCGATAGAAAGGTCAAGGGTAGAGATATAATTTTGGTAGTAATTAGCATATAGACAGTAATATAAAGACATGCGAGTGACTGAAATCATTTGGGAGGAGATAGAGCATATAGAAGAGTACAGTAGAGGGTCTAGGACTGAGCCCTGGAACACTCCAACAACTAGGGGCTAAAAAGTGGGGGAACCCAAGCCAAAGGAGACTGAGAAGGCATACTTAGTGAGACAGGAGTTGAAAATATACAGAGTGTAACATCCCAGAAACGAAGAGAAGGTAGTGTTTCAGGAAGGAGAGACTGATCAACTGTGCTGGAAGTTACGGAGAGACTGGGCAAAATGAGGGCAGAGCAGGCTTTGTCAACATGGAGGTTGCCGTGTTCTTCATAAGGGCAGTTCCTCTGGAACAGTGGGGCCTGAAGAGCAATTGGAGAGTTCTAAGGAGTGAATGGAAGATGGAAATAGAAATAGTGACTATAGGCCAGGTTTTTTTTTTTTTTAAGTTTTACTGCATGGAATGGCCCTCCAAAGATGTCCACACACTAATCTCTGGAGCCTGTAAATATGTTACTTACATGGCAAAAGGGATTTTACAGATGTAATTAAGGTTGAACTCTTAAAATAGGGAGATTATCATAGATTATTCAAGTGGGCTCAATCTAATCATGTGAATCTTTACAAACTGAGAACCTTCTCTAGCTGGAAGCCTGAGAGAAGCAGAAGCGAGAGAGCAGAGAGATTCAAAGTGTGAGAAGGACTCAACCTACTCTTACTGACTTTGCAGATGAAAGAGGCCACAAGCCAGGGAATGTGAGCAGCCTCTAGAAGTTGAGTATCCCCTGGCAAACAGCCAGCAAGAACATGGAGACCCAAGCCTACCATGGCATGGAACTGAATCCTCCTCCACCAACCTGAGTGAGCCTGAACGTGATTCTTCCTCAGAGCCTCCAGATAAAAGCTCAGGCTGGCTAACACCTTGATTTTGTCCCTGTAAAACTAGAACAGAGAAACGAATGATCTCACTCAGACTTCTGAGCTACAGAACTAATAAGTCTGTGTTGTTTTAAGCCACTAGGTTTGTTGTCACTTGCTACAGCAACAACAGGAAATTAATACACTGTGAAATTCCAGAGACATGGGGCATTAGCTGGAAGAGAGATGCAAAGTCAAGGGAGAATTTTATCTTATTTTTTATTTATTTTATTTTTTTTGCGGTACGCGGGCCTCTCACTGTTGTGGCCTCTCCCGTTGCGGAGCACAGGCTCCGGACGCGCAGGCTCAGCGGCCATGGCTCATGGGCCCAGCTGCTCCGCGGCGTGTGGGATCTTCCCGGACCAGGGCACGAACCCGTGTCCCCTGCATCGGCAGGCGGACTCTCAACCACTGCGCCACCAGGGAAGCCCATCAAGGGAGAATTTTAAAAGACTGGAGATAGAACATGTTTGTATGCTGATGAGGATGTTTCAGAAAGGAGAGGTTTGAGGAGGAAACTAGTGAGACAGATGAAAGAGAGGCAAGAGAGGATGAAATCAAGAGAAAAAGTGGAGGGGCTGGCCTTTGATAGGAGCAGGGACTTTTCATCTATTATAATAACAAGGCTGGCACCATAAACTGTGCCATAGCCTCTCTATGCTGTTCTCCAAAACCTGCCTCTGGGCAATCAATGGCGATACTGGACCCTTCCCTTTGAATGTGTTCTGTTGGCCCCTTAAGTGCAATCCATTCAAATCCAAAAACCTGTTTGGAACATGGATGTGGGTGTGCACCTGATATTTTTTCAGAGCTTTCTTCACAGTTAATCATTCCAATTTAACCTGGGTCGATGGCTAATGCTTGTGCTTTGGAGTCATAAAGACTTGGATTTAAATCTCAGCTCTACCATATACTAGTTGCATGACACTGGGAAAGTCACAAACTCTCTGGGCATTTAAAAAAAACTGGGATTAATAATATTTACCCCAACACTGTAAGAAGCAGAATAATGTAAACTATATTGCACAGTGCCCATCACATAGTAGATGCTCAGTAAATGGTAACTACCATAATTATTCTCCTACTCAGCCTGTTCTTCTATATGTTAGCAGCTCTCTTTTATGGTGCAAAAATATTGGCAAACAATAAATTGATGGATAGAGTCTAGTAAAAGACTGGCATGATTCAAAAGTCAGACTTAGTGAAAAGTTCGTGGGCTTTGGAATCAGAACAACCTGTTTTCCATCTTCAGTCTGCCACCTGCAAGTGGTATGATTTTGTATAAATCATTTAACATTTCTGAGCCTACTGTCTCCTCTGGAAAATGGAGGTAATTTCATTCACAGTGTTGTCTGAAAATTATATGGGAAGTTATAGTAAAGTGCCCAAGACATATGAGCTCCACAACCAGTGTTTATTTCCTTCAGTTCTCTTAACCCTCAGAGCAATTAGACAAACATACACATGTTCTCATTAGATTTCTCTTGAGGTCTTGGACTTTTGATGACATTAAATTGTTTTTTAAAAAAATTGCAAGCATTTCCTCTAGAAGAAAAGTGACAGCAGAGGTAGATAAAGAATTCAGGTCTCTTGATCCCTTGTCCAATACTCTTTCCCCACTCATGCAGGAGCATTCTCACTCAGACAAACACACTCTTTCCATCAGTATACTGGGTCTACATCTACTCTACTGCTTATTGTTTGACCTCTCAGTTCTGCCTGTTTCTTTTCAAATGCTTAGCTATTCCAAGTTTAATTTGCAGGATGGCCTCATGAATCTGTTAGTATTTTGGCTGTATACTACATTAACATAACTTCACATCTTGGGGGACTAGGAGGGGAAGCTGTTCATTCTCTAATTATTTTCACTACTCTTAAGTCTTGTCTTTCCAACTAGCTATATAATTTAACGAGAGCATACTTTTTTAGTGCTAGGAGTACGATATCCATTTCAAACCTGCAATAGCAGGTCTGCTGGACCCATACTAGTAGAGCAATGTCTGGAAAACATCATCTGGGCTTCCTCCATGTGTTTTATATGTTCCTTGCAATTTGTCATTAGCCCTTGGTGGTTCTCATTTCTAACTGACTTTGGGTTCTAGGCTTTGCTGATGCCTGATTCCTGTACTTGGCTTGCTCTGTGATCTACTCTCCAACACTCGGCTTTGGTGAGCAGCCTAGGGTTCCTAGGATCTGATCTTCACTTGTATTTTGCTTTCAGCTATACCACTCTTTCGTCTATCTTGATATCCCAAAGTTACATGGCATGTATCTCAGCACCAAAGTTCTGCCAAGCACGTATTAGTAGTTCGTGAAAACATATCAAATTGGTGGTGGTGGGAATGAAGAAGAGAAGGTGTGTGTGTTAAAATGTGTGAAGTCAATGTGTGAAGTCAGCCCAAAGGTGGTCTGGAAACAGGGAAGCTAATCACAAATACTGTCCTGAGGAATAAGACATAAGGAATGAAAGCTTATAGTTGTTTCCATGGAAACATATGACAGCTCTCTCTGGCACTAAATAACCAGCAACAAATTAAATACAGCCAAGTATATTTGAGGAAAAGACCAAGAGACTTGGGGTCTTAGGAAAAATTATACATAAAGCCAGTCTTCTGGAAGATTCCCAAACCAAAAGATGAGAAGAAATCAGGGAAGGAAAGAATAAAATAAACCCCTAACATTCACATCCCAATGAACTGTGGTACAGTAAAAAGAACAGTGGCCCAGGATATAGCAAACATAATTCTGTTTCTGAAACTAAACTCTTATATCATTTTGGCAAATTTCTCTGTGCTCCATTTTTATGGTCTGCCATTCCTTCAACATGTATCTCTTCAGAATAATAAGGATACTATTCTATATAACCATAATAAACCTGTCATACTAAGCTATAAATATTTCTGTACCCCCCCCCATAGTGATTAGTTATATTGGTAACAGGTCTTAGGAGAAAAATCATATGATGACTATCCCCATAAATACTGAAAAAGCTTTTGACAAAATTTAACACTCAAGAAAATTAAGAAGAGCTGGTACTTCCTTAACAAGATAAAATACATATACCTAAAGCCAACACTTTTTTTTTTTTTTTTTTTTGCGGTGCACGTGCCTCTCACTGCAGTGGCCTCTCCCTTTGCGGAGCACAGGCTCTGGACGCGCAGGCTCAGCCGCCATGGCTCACGGGCCCAACCGCTCCCTGGCATGTGGGATCCTCCCGGACCGGGGCACGAACCCGTGTCCCCTGCATCGGCAGGCAGACTCTCAACCACTGCGCCACCAGGGAAGCCCCATCAAGGACATCTTAAGCGAACCTGGCTTCTTTTTTCCCCCTGCAATGTATGCCAGTGAAAGATATTACTGTTACTACAGTTTAGTGTCATTGCTTTGATTTGTACCAAGTTGCCAGCAGTTTTACACACCATTGCTTTTATACCATCAATGTAAACAAAAACCCAGGGAAAAAGACAAATAGAATCAGTATTACTATGAAAATTGTTTGACCTCAGATCCTGCGAAAGCGTCTTGGGGATGTGATCCAAGGACCACAGTTGGAGAACTGCTGCACTAAACACTCTATTGGTTTTGTGCACTTAAACTTGCATCTCCCTTTGCCAGGAAAGAACTTTTTTTTCTCAGATATCCATATGGTACCATGGTACCTTTCAGCAATGCTTTTCCTGATCTCTCTGTATAAAATAATACCTCCACTTACCCCCTGCCTCCCATACCCCAACCCCTGGCACTTTCCATTTCCCTCTTTTTCCACAGAGAAATTATCACTGCTTACTTGATTATTTTCTCTCTCCCAACTAGCATAAAATGACAATGCTGTTATCTCCACCTCCTAGAATTTTCCTTTATACATGGTAGGTGCTCAATAAATCTTAATTGAGTGAATGAATGTAACCCATAATCTGGCATTTGATTCTAGAATTTTGGTTTGCTTAGATTGCTTTTTTAGTGGTTCATGTCTAAATTCCCTAGCAGGGTTAAAAACTCCAAGAACAGGCTAATCTACATTCCACATAGTCCCCAAAGTTTCTGGCACAGGCCTTGGACTACTATGTGCATTCCCTTCCCCAGGGAATACTTCAAGTTCTGTAGTCAACTCTGAGTAAAGCCTATTTCCAAAAGGCAGCACACATGTGGAATGGTAGAAAAGTGGCAAAATATTTTACCTACTTTTTTCTGGTTTGCAACAACTTCTATTGTAGGAACACTGTAATTGGTATATAAAAATGATGATCTCTTAGCTCCTTGGCTCTGGGTTTCCTATCCAAATACATGCTGGAAGAAAAAAAAAGTCATTCTGATGCTGTTTTCTGGTTGGTTTTAAGCAGAAGGTTCTTGGTTGAACACACAAATGTATATTTTAAAAATGAGCAGATTTGGCTCTGTGCAGCCAAGATCCTTAGAAGTATTCAATTTCTTTGATTTGTATTTCTGGGAACCTACCTTAAGGATATGTTCCTCAGAATTGAAAAATGCTTAAATATTTTTTTCATAGCACTACTGTAAGAGAATTTTGGACTATCAAACTAAGGGAATAATTAGGCAAACAACTGTGTATCCATTCAACCAAATTATGTAATCACTAAAAATGATGGCCATAAGACTGTGGAACAGGGCAGATGATATAATGTTAAGTGACAAACAATATAAAATTTAACATATAGTGTAATTAAACTGTATTTCAAAGAACTATTTGTAAAGAATGAAAATCAGAATAAAATATACAAATTGCTAACAATGGCAAAGGAAAAGGGGAAGGTGGGAAATTCAGATTAACTGACTAGGTCCAGTAACAATAGCAATTTTGTAACAAATAGACACTAACCTCTTATGCCTTTTCCAGTAACTAACTGGATAATTTGCCCCAAACAGAATCTTAATATATTAAGAGCTGGAAGGGAGCTTACATATCATCTAGTTTAATCTCCTTTTTTGGATAGACGGAGAAACTAAAGATTATAGGGAAAAAATACTTGCTTATGATCTTTCAGGAAGTTAATGGCTAAGCTAGAGCTGGAACCATGGACATTTGAACATAATGTGTGAGTCTGAGGAAGTTACTTCATTTATTTGCAGTGTAGTTTCTTCATTTGTAAAACAGATAATAGTACTTACCTAATGTGTTACTGTCAAGATTATACGAAATAACAATATGGTGGGACCACTATGGTGCTGGCCACATAGTGGCCAACAAACATTAGAGCCTTTTCCCCTTTCTGCTGCTCTGTGGGAGGCAGAAGTGCAGAATAGATTGGGGAGGGTTAGAAAGAGAAAGGGAAAGAGGAAAGTGCCACGGGGTACCTAAGGCAGAACGATGTTTCTGATCCTGTTTGTTGTGGACCCTAAATCACTGTTCTAGTAGAAGATACAGCCAACGGGAATCCTGTCCTAAGACCAAAGTGAGCCCACTTGAGTCGCTAAAGAGTGTGGATAGGTCAGTGTCCTGTCTCCCCCTCCCCACATTTTGCTCATCCCTCTCATGCTAATAATTAGTATGAAAGTACTCTGATGCTTTCCATTTCACAGGGGGTAATGTGGGCAGTATCTGGGACCAGCTGTGATAGGGGTTCCACACGTGAGTAGCAATTTCTAGCCTTTTAGCCTAGTTTACAATCTCTGTGACAAAAAGAAATATGAAACTTTTCTTACTGAATTAGAATTAATATTTTTCTCTTGAAACATTTTCTAGTCATAGAATATATATATATATACACACACATATATATATATATATATATATTTATGGTGGTACTCTCTTAACATACATCTCTGCTACCCTTAGGATTCCTAAACAAATCATCTTTGTCATTTGATCATATTTGTTAAATAATTCCTTTGATTTTTCTTTATTAAAGAAAAATTTGAGCAACATTTAAAAAAAAGAAATACCTATTTCTTCACTTGCTAGTTTTTAATCACTCTGAGAACCTTCAATTCTGCTCCAAAATTGGCAATGTGCAATATGCCTAAGTATACAAAAGGTAAGTATATATTAATTAAAATAATGGATGTGCAGTAGTTATTTCAGCCCTTGAAATAAACAGTGCTTGATCTGGAAATCAAGTTAGCCTGTCAGAATCTGGCTCAGGGTACTGTGCCGTTTAAGGTTGGGAGAAAGTGTATCTTTCATCACAAATTCATCTGGACAACTGGTCTTCTTGATTTGCAAACTGTGTTGACTGATTTCAGATTTAGTTTCCTGGGTTTTATACCTGCCTATGCTTAGATATGGCACATTCTGCTGATAATACAGTCTATCTCCAACTCTGCATTTATTCCATTTAGTTTATTCTAGTTTGACATCAAATCCATGGTTTCCTTAGCATCTCCCTAGCATTTTAGTCTGCTTGCAGTTCTAAGATTCTCTAACACTAAAAGCATAAAGGACTGTAGCTCAGAAAAGAAAATGCCTTTTCCCAGAGAATTGTCCTCTGATTGTCTCAAATTCATTTCTTTCACTCCAGCCCCACCTGCCACTACCTTAAGTCAGATCCTCATCATCTCTTGCCTTGATCACTGAAATGGCCAACTAACTGGTCTCCTTGCCTCTAATTTACCCCCACCCATCATTATCTCTATCCCTTATCTAATAGGTCATAAAGATCTGTCTAAAACACAAATACGATCAGGTCCCTCCTTTGGTTAAAACCCTTCAATGGTCTCTTCTAACTTTCTGGGTAAAGTCCCTCTGAACAGGCCCTGCTTATTAACTTACGTCATCTGATTTTAGTTTTCTACCATACGCCCTGTGTTTCAATTTTCAGAATCTTTTTTTTCTTAGCCTGTGCCTTGTACATGTTAGTCCACCTGGAATGCCCTTTTCTATTGCATCTCTAGTAGGCTAACAATTCTAGGCATCCTTCAGCAAATGACACAAATCCCAAGAAGCCTTCCCCAGTCTTCCCTCTTTTTCCCCTATTCAATTTGTATGGCATTAGTTTGAACTTTACTTCTGGGTAACTCTTAAATATTTCATTCTATTTTTGACAACAATTTTATAAGCACCTGTTTTTATAATACACAAATACTTAAAACTTTTAAATACTACCAATGAAAAATTCACCTTACTTATCATCATACAAACAACATATCTGATAGCTAACCCAAATAAAACTTGATGAAGTGACTTACTCTTCCTGGGTCTCAATGTCTTTATTTATAAAATAACAGCTTTAGACTATAAAATGATGCACATTTCTTGAGAGCTTAGTATGTGCTAGCTGTTGTTCTAATATACAAACTCATTTAACTCCTTACAACAACCATGTGTGTAGGAACTATTATTGCCTCCAACGCACAGATGAAGAAACTAAGGCTAAGAGAGGTTAAATAACTTGTTCAAAGTCACACAGCTAGCAGATGTCTAAAAAGGTCCTTCCATTTTGAAAGTTTTATGAGAATTCTATGGTTCTAAAAAATAAACAGGATGTAGAAGAAAGTCAAATGAGCAACTGCTTCTACCTTATATTTTATTTATCTATATCTCATCTCCTCTAATAAAATTATACTCCCTGCTGTACCTAGCATACTGGCCAACACACATTAGAAACTCAGTAAGTATTTTTGAATGAACTTACTGAATTCTCAATTTTTGGCATCATATATTTCACGGAAAGCCAGGTGTAGGCCAACAGATATTACTGGGAAAGATTAAAAAAAAATCCAATTACTCCTCAATGTTAATGTGGAAAATAAAATTAACAGTTTTTATTTGTTTTGACGGGGTTGGGGATTAGCTTCCGCCAAGTTAGTCAAGAATGTTATTTTATTTGAGATACGTTAACATAATTTTGAAAACAAAAACACACATAAACAAATATGAGAAAAAAGAAAAAAAAAGGTGTGGTGATACATTGTCACTAAAAAGCACAAGTGACCAGACAGGCACCACAAGCCCCCAACCAAATAGGCTTTCAGGCCCCTATGAAGCAGAAAGTCAGACTACCAGTTGCTATACCAGCAGTAGGAAGAAAGGACAGAGAAACTTGCAGGTACTCCAACTATCCTTGGGGGGGAGGGGTCCTACCAGTGCCCTTAGATGACTTTTCCAATCCCTTTTATTTCCATGAAGGTTAAATTTCCTAGGAATACCTCAACTGGTACAGTTGATTGAACAACTATATATACAGGTGGTTCCACTCAATTATGAATGACTTCTCCTGTGAGAACTATTGTATTTCATTTTCTATGACTGAACAGCTGGCAGTGACTAGCCTAGAAAACTGACTTTTCTTGTCCAGATGTACAGTAACTAGTTATTGGTGCTTTAAAGGATCTATTTCCCACTCTTGATCTTTCTCATTCTACTCCCAACACACATTTCAAACTCATCCAAATCCCCAGTTGCTGGGGTAAAGCACCCTGGAGTTTCTGGTAGATTTCATTATGCTTTTCCAAAATCACTGATGGAAACCCTTCACCTGAGAATCACACTTTAAAATTCTCAAAGTACCTTAACATTCATTAACTCACTCAATCTTATTCACAATTATCTCAGACTTATTTACCTACTGGTTATCTCTAAACCTCCTTTGAGGCATAGAGAAGTGAAGTGTGGTATAATAGAAAGAAAAGGACTTTGAAGTCAGAAACGATTAGGTTCAAATCCTTGCAAATCACTCAACCTCTCTGAGCTATGAGTTATTGTGAGGTTTAACTGAGATAAAGTTTGAGGATATGGATGTGATAAGCACTGGTCTGATATGACCTAGGGACTCAACAAATTTTAGTTCTTATTCCTCCTGGGAAACTTCCTGAACCTCAGTCTCTTCATATGTAAAACAAAGTTAAATACTATAAACCCCACAGTGGGTTTGCGAGACTTACTAAGATAATGTATCAGAGTGTCTGCTGTATTTGAGACCTTGTATGGGTTTCCTTTCTCTTTTTTCAAAAATATTTATTTATTTATTTTTGTTTGTGTTTGGTCTTAGTTGCCGCATGCTGGATCTTTCCTTGCAGTGCGTGGGCTTCTCTCTATCTGTGGTGCGCGGGCTCCAGAGCGCGTGGGCTCTGTAGTTGCAGCGCGTGGACTTAGTTGCCCCTCAGCATGTGGGATATTAGCTCCCTGACCAGGGATCCAATCCACATCTCCTGCATTGGAAGACGGATTCTTAACCACTGGAGCACCAGGGAAGTCCCTAACTTCCGTTCTTATTAAGATGGTGCTCATTAAACATCCTTCTAAAAAACATTATAAAAAGTAATTAGTTTAACATAGTACTAAATAGCAGATACAAAAAAGGTTATGTATTTTTGTGACCTATATTCCTTTTTTTGTAGAAAATTTACAATTGAGGTTATGATTTAAATCCAATCTTTAAAAATTTTTAAATTTTATATTGGAGTATAGTTGATTTACAATGCTGTGTTAGTTTCAGGTGTACAGCAAAGCAATTCAGCCATACATAGACACATATACATTCTTTTTCAGATTCTTTCCCCATTTAGGTTATTAAAGAATATTGAGTAGAGTTCCCTGTGCTATACAGTAGGTGTGACCTACATTCTTTTCCATGGAAAGTTCCAAATAATTCTGGCTATACAGTATACTGTGAATATTGACCCCATGTACGTGAGTGAATTCAGCTCTAAAGGCAGGCTTCCATGTTTCTACAGAGTAGATACTATATGATTCTTACTGATTTTTTTAAAACTCAATTTAATTTAATTTAATTTTTTTTTTTGGCTGCGCTGCATGGCATGCAGGATCTTAGTTCCCCGACCAGGGACTGAACCCATGGCCCCTGCAGTGGAAGCGTGAAGTCCCAGCTTCTGGACCGCCAGGGAAGTCCCTTACTGATTTGAATGAAGAAAAATTATCATGGAGAAAAAAGAGGAATCCTCCTATCTGATGAAAACTTTTACTGAGGGAAATACTTGGTTTATCACAACTTGGGTACTGTCATAAAAGATAATTGTAAAAGCACTTTCTAAACCTTTTGAATTACCACCTTACCCCTCAGTACAAAAAAAAAAAAAGATTTACTAGAAAATCCCCTTACCTAACATGGCCATTATGTCCTGAAGTTTGGTTCAATTTGTGCTGAGACTAGATAAGGGGTAACATTAAACATCTACTGTGACCATTTGAGAATATAAAAATAAAAACAAATGCAATCCCTTATCTTTAATAAGTTAGGTCACAGTATAGTTCCCTTTTAAGGGAAGCGGGAGTGCCACTCTATTCTGCACTAGCTGGACCATTCCCGACGTGTGGAGCTCGCTCTAGGAACAACACTGTCAACCAAAGCGGATCAAGAAGAGAGTCCAAGATGATGAGGACCTTAGAAACTATACAATCTCAGAAATACCTGAAGAAAAAAGACCTGGAGGAACAAGAGTACCAAGAGTCCTCTGAAAAGGTTTCAAGTGAAACAAGAAACAGAATTAGAGCCAACAGATACTGGGGGAAAGCAGATTTCACCTCAAAATTAAAAAAAAAAAGAACACTTTTAGCCATTTAGAGCTATCACAAATGGAAGGAATATGCTCCTTTGGGAGGGTACATAGTCTCCCTGTCTCTGGAAGAATTTAAGTAAGGGATAGATGAGTATTTACAGGGGATGCTCTCAAGGAATTAGGTGGGAGGTTGAATTTGAGGACTTCTAAGGTTTCCTCTAACCCTGAGATTCTAGGATCCTATGACTTTTTACTTTCCTGACATCTCATATTTAACACTAAGGCAACTAGCTGAATCTTAAGCAAAGTCACTTCTAGATGGGAGAGGACTTGGTAAAGAATGACTCTGAATTCTTTACATATTGGGAAGATGTTAAGCTCATGTTGGTGGATACAAGTTTTCCAAAATTCTAATATTCACTTGTAAGTTTAAATTTATCATTTACAGCAAATGCTTATATGTTGTCTTTCATATATATATATATATTTTTTTTTTTTTGTTTTGTTTTTTGGGCTGTGTCAGGTCTTAGTTGCGGCACACAGGCTCTTTGTTGCAGTGTTTGGGCCTCTCCCTGGTTGTGGCGCATGGGCTCCAGAGCGTGTGGGCTCTCTAGTTTAGGTGCGCGAGCTCAATAGTTGTGGCGTGTGGGCTTAGTTGCCCCATGGCATGTGGGATTAGTTCCCCGACCAGGGATTGAACCGGTGTCCCTGAATTGCAAGACGGATTCTCAACCATTGGACCACCAGGGAAGTCCCAGGTTGTCTTTCTTGAAGTGACTGTCTCACTTAATTTTGGAGAGAGTGTCTGCCAAATATTCGAGTCAGTTGTTCTTTGAAGTAAAGATGATGTTCCGTGAAAAACGTGGCTACTTCAGTTTGCAACTCAAAGAATCACAAAAGTGCCTCATCTCTTCCTGAGACAACCATTATATTTGGTTATTTTAAGGATGGAGAAACTGAACTCATAGAGGTTAAAAGACTTGCAAAAGGACACACAGCTAAAGCTAGGATTTGAATCTAGATTTTTCAGTCTACAAAGTCCATGCTTTTTCCACTATGTTACTCTGAAACCAATAAACAAGAGAGTATCCCCAAATAAAGGAAAAGATAAAGAACTAAACATGCCTAGTTATAATAATGAAGGGCATCAGGGAACTGAGGACTTCTATGTCTCCAGTAATCCTTAGTTAGGAATCTTAACTGCCCCCAAAGAATTATCAGATCTTTCCTCTCTGCAGCAACAACACAGCATATGGAGTTGGAAACTGATTCATAAAATATAAATCCAGCTTGTGTGTGTCTACATGACACAGAACATGAACAATGGAAAAGAAAAAAAGAACAGGGGGAAATCCATTTGGTTTATCAGTTTCCTGGACTGGGATCTTGTTTCCATTCACAGCAGTGTATCCTTGGTCTTGGCATAGTAATTTAGAGGATGTGTTCCTTATTAGCTTTGCTCAACTTGGCTGGGTTCAGCTATGTATTGCCAGCTGGGCTGATGCCCAGGCTGAAACTCCACTGCTCTAAATTCCAGTTCACGTAATAAAGCATGGGTTGCCTCCTGCTCCTATCTAGCTGAGTTAACACATCAGTTCCCCATATCTAGCTCCTTCTTTCCCTCCTGACTCTTATTCCCACAGCATGGATAGAAGACCTCTGCAACTATAAAGGCATCTCATGTTTTCCTGGGGACTTCTCAGGCTGATAAATCTGTAGAGAGTGGGAAAAACAGAAGGATAAGAAAATCATGCATGATAGGACCAGAGCCACCTTCAAAAACCTCATATTACTGAAACTCAAGGGAGTGGCTGGGGCAATAGGTAAGAGGATTCAGGAACAATTTCAGCAAGTGGAGGGCTACACATTCTCAGAAGATGGTCTGCTAACATGTCTGGTCAAGTCTAGGCCACTTGGATAGGTGGCATAAAAGCACATTGTGAGGAAGCACCTGCCAGTCAGCCATACAGTCAAATGAATACACTCCAGCCTTCCTTAGCATAAGCCTATCTATCTAAAAAGCCTACAGTTAAACTCCTGCCTTCTTGCCATATGACCCTCGTAATCTTCTGTTCTTCTCTGCTCTAAGAGTTTGCCCAGTTCCCCTCATCGTCCTGATATACATGAATGTTTACGTTTTGTTTGTCTCCTAGTAAGTCATAATCGAGATTCAGAAATTCTTATTTATAACTGTAGTATCTCCTTAAAAAACCATCTAGCGAATTAAGGGGAAAAATGTTACACAAGGAGTTTACATTACTGGTTTCCAATATGACTTTATTAAGAACCACCTACACTTATTTAAAATAGGGAATTTTGCAAGTTGATATATATTGATGCTGGCACACAGTAGGTGTTAATAAAGGCTTGCCAAAGAAAACTACATGGGTCTAAGTATTCCCAAGAAAACAGCAGGTGTGGTCAAATTTATGAACTGCCTACATCACATCTCACTATTTCCAGGAGTTTGAGAGATGCCAGTTGTTTCATTATATGTGCCAGAAAATTGCTACCACTCTCAGGCATCTGTGGTTGGTGAAGGCAGGAGAGAGAACTGGGGAGAGCCAGTTAGAATCAGTGAGAGAGCCCAGATCGCCTGCTTCATAACGTAGTGCCACTCATTTCATTTCCTCATATTCCCATTTCTAGCTATGTACCATCAGCATGCAATCAAGAGAAAAGCAGTCATGGGAGTACTAGTTCACCATACAAACCTCATCTCATAAATATTTTTCCTGACCAAAATAGAGCACTTAAGTGTCTCTCTGTGCAGTTCCCTTTTCTTGGGATGTCTAGACATCTAAATTCAGATATAACTAACAGAAAGGGGGCATCTACTCTGTGCTATATGGTTCTACACATTTGCACACCCACTTTCTCAGTTCAGTCACTCAATCAACCTGGGAAGTAGGTACTTCTCTAAAATCTCCACTGAACCTAGCACTGCTAATATGGGGCTGCTCTACAATTGTTGGGTAGATGGATGAATAAAGGCCAGAGTTTCTAAATGTGATTAGAATACAAGGCCAAAGCTAGAATAATGACAGAGAGACAGAGAGACAGAGAGACACAGAGAGAGAGAGAGAGAGAGAGAGAGAGTGAGAGAGAGAGAGAGAGAGAGAGAGAGTGTGTGTGTGTGTGTGTGTGTATGTGTATAGGGAGAGAATGGTATATTAAATAAAGGCAAGGCCTGGAACTAGTATGTCTGAGAGGGTAAAAGGAAAAACTGCCCGATAGCCAAGTGGCTGTCCTCATTAAGGGCACCAAAGAATTTGTTTCACTTATTAACCAACACCCCCCCCCGCCTTTTCTGACATGGTTAGTACACAGCTTCTAAGGAGAGGAGAGGGGTATACTGGCCGCCAGAAGCTTCCTGCAGAGAGGACATTCTCCTGCTTGTTGTGGCTTAGCAGAAAAACAAGTTGGGTGGAAGAGCAGGGGGTAGTCCAGGTGTACATGTGTTTTGTGACAGAGACGTGAGTGAATATGGGTTCGAAGATATACCTTTCTCACGATGGGAGCCCTCTGCCACTTTTATTTTTGGCCACAAGGTTTCCAAGATTTAAGAAACAGAAACATTAGTTTAAATAAATTTCAGTCTGCTGTTAAAATTGTAGTAGCACTCTCACTTTTGTACCTGAGTGAATAATGGCTTTAGATGATGATGAACAGAAATGGCATCAGAAAATACAGCACGATCTATTTTACTCAACAGATATTATTGAATAACTACCTATGTGCCAAGTGCTGGGGATATAAAGATGAAGTTAATAAATTAGTTCCACTTAACGAGGACTCCAAGCAGAAGGGAATCTTAACTTTCTAGACATGGCAGAAAGAAGAATTTTAGCTCCCTCATTAATCCTTATACTGAAAAACCAGTATTATTTTCCAGGTTGCAGTGGTATAACTTTGTTAAATAAATAAAATAGTTGTGATAGGTGTTAAAATAAACTTTAAGAACTCACATTTTATTCTTTATTCAAAGAATACTGCATGCCCCCCATCTTATCTTTTCACCACAATGTCTCTGCCTCAATTCTCCCTCTCATCTGAAATATAGTAACAGCTTATTAACTGACACCTCTGACTCCAGCTTCTGGAAGCCACCCAGCCTTTTATTGCTATCAGAATGGTTCTTCTAAAACACAAATCTGACCTGTAACTCTAGTGATTAAGTCCCATTCAATGGCTCTTACTGCTCTTAAGGAAAAGACTCAGATCCTTAAAATGGTCTATAAGGGAAGCTGTATATTTCCTGTGCCTTCCTTTCCAGCTTTATTTCTTTCTACTCCTCTCCTTACATCCTACAATCTAGTCATTTAAACATTTTTGAGGTCCTCAATCACACTTTATAAAAAATCTTGGGCTTCCACTCATCTTTCCCACTGCTAGCTACAACTCTTTTCTCAACCTCCCCATCCTTCATATTTCAGCTTAGATGTCACTTCATTTGAAAGCCTTCCCTGACCTTCAACTTCTAATCCTCCAATCTAGGTTAGGGGCCCTTCTGTACTTTATTACTGCAAAGTCATAATTCTCCATTGGTCTATATGCTCACAAAACTATAAACTCTAAAGGCAAAAGTCCTATCAATCGATCCAATGGCTAGCACTTAGTCATGACTTTATATTTAGAACTTGAATGAACTGATGGCTGGATGAAGAAAATCAGCCCATTAGTTGACCTCGTGACAGCCTCAGTTGTGTTATTCTTGCCTCTACCTAGTTTTTCCTTGCATAGTTTAGGATTACAATTTAACCAACCCTCTTTCTGACCCAAAATTCCAAAGTGATTACAGTATAGTTTCCTATGTAGTTTTCTAACAGAAAGAGACCACCCATCCATAAAGTATGGGACACACTTTTAAAAATGTTTCACAGAAGGGGCTTCCCTGGTGGCGCAGTGGTTGAGAGTCCACCTGCTGATGCAGGGGACGCAGGTTCGTGCCCCGGTCCGGGAAGATCCCACATGCCGCAGAGTGGCTGGGCCCGTGAGCCATGGCCACTGAGCCTGCGCGTCCAGAGCCTGCGCGTCCGGAGCCTATGCTCCGCAACGGGAGAGGCCACAGCAGTGAGAGGCCCGCGTATCACAAAAAAA
>NW_020172597.1:4988837-4999156 GCF_003031525.2 Neophocaena asiaeorientalis asiaeorientalis
TAAAAAAAAAAAAAAAAAAAAAAAAAAAATGTTTCACAGAAAAAAAAAAATGGAAGAGATATTCTGAGTTTTGATTTTAAGTATCAAATTCTTACTCTCCAGGTCAGAGAGAGTACTCTCCAGCATTTCAGCCACAGCAGTAAGTCAGATTTTGAAAATTTTCTCTTCGTATGATGCTGCAGGTAGAAAGGGTAGACTGAAAGGGTAAAGGAAGCCTGGCTGACCATTTACTCCAACAGGTGTGCTCAAGGGCTGCACCTCTACTGGACCATCATATTTGCAACAGCATAGAGAGCAGCCAGACCAAATTCACACTATGTGAAGACAAAAGAGACTGATGTATAATCCAGAATAATAATATATTAACACATAATAAAAATACAGGGACTTCCCTGGTGGTCCAGTGGGTAAGACTCCACGCTCCCAATGCAGGGTTCGATCACTGGTTGGGGAACCAGATCCCAGGTGCATGCTGCAACTAAGAGTTTGCATGCCACAAGGAAGATCCCACGTGCCTCAGCTAAGACCCAGCACAACCAATACATAAATAAATATTTTTAAAAAATGAAATAGCTTGGATCTCATTACACAGGAAGCTAAGCTATAATCTGAAACTGTCTTGCCCACCTGAACACACAGCAAAGGAGGGGGCAGTTTAGTAGATCATTAAATGCTTAATTAACATTATAGTCATGCCAAGTGGACTGAACTCTTTATTTGGTTTTTTAATTTTAAAAAGTAAAGCTTGCCTCTGTTTTAGTTTTAAGTCACACACAAAAAAAGCGATCAGCTAAAAAAAACCCTTCAGCCTTTTATAACCAGTACCCTGGATTAGTTGCAAGCTTGGTGTTTGCTGCTCATCAGAAGTGGCTTGGCCCAGGAGTTTAGGACCTAAAAAAGGATTCCTACTGGCTTAACAAAGGAGAAACAGCTAGCATGCAGAGTCCCCTTAGAGAGGCAGAGCCCTGTGTGAGTGGAGTGCAGAGTTAGGTGGGAGGTGAGCTGATGGATCTGGGATCAAGTAGAAAACAGTCATAGGAGTCAACTGTTACCTATCCTCAAGGTCAGGAACCTGTACACTACACAGGGGTGGAAGGACCCTCAAGGATCATCTAGTTCAAACTAGATGACTTGCTCAAAGACAAGGAATGACTGGCTCAAAGACATAAAACAAGCTTGTGCCCTAGCAGGGGCTAGGCTTCATTTCAATTCTCTGATGTTACGCTACACTGCTTCTTTCCTATTTCATATCAGGATCTGGACGCCAAAACCCAGGGTCTCAAATGAAGCTTTGAAGAGAGCCCAAAGGAGAATGGGGAGAGTATACAGGAAGATGTGTGAAGGTAATATGGCTCAAAGTGATGGCCCTACTAAAAGATCTCCATGGCCTCTCCCTCTAGACTCAGCTATCAATAGAACCAAGTCACTTAATCTTTTGAACTTTGCTTTTCTCATAAATAAAATGTATCTGAAAATAATACCTAGTTCAGATTTAGCAGAAGATAAAAAGAAATAATGTGTGTAAAAGAACATCAAATGAATACTGGAATTTTTCCTACTTACTGTGGGCAAGAAACAATCGTATAATACTTGAATTTTTTAACATTTGCACACTAATGACCAGGAGGTAGAAAGGAAAGAGACAGTATGATTAGAAAGAGAACAGGCTTACACATAGAGAACATCTTGTTTTGTGAAATGAATTAAGTAATCACATTTTTTCCACGTTGTATCACTTGCTTCTTAGCCAGGACACTGAGATGGCCCAAGTTCTATTACTGAAAGCTACATTATAAGCTCTACTGAGGGTACGAGGTGTGGGAGGAGGGAGTTGTTGCAGGAAACAACCCAGCTGCTGGAATGATGACCGAAGGACCTGGTCTGGAAATGCCAACTGGAAGAACCTCCTACCTTCTAAGCCTGGTCCTTCTGTTAAAAATCTAAGATCTCCAGAGATACACTGAAGAGAAGGAAAGAGCCAGCAAACACCTCTGCGACCGTCAGCCACATGGTGTGCCGTATTTCTTATCAGCATAGCATGCAGTCAGAAAAAAATTCGTGTCCAGTAATTTCTGAACACAAAGATTCTCAAGCTCCTTTGGCTTTTGAGAACTGCCCAATTGCCCTAGGAGATTTACCAGTTAAAATAGCAGAGTTCTTTAAGCAAGAAAGTAAGAAAATCAACCTACTAACTGAATATACCCTGGAGCACCAAGGCTTATCCTGTTTTAGTCTCAAGAAAGCAAAAATGACTCCATTATCACTTTTAAGGCACTTCTCTTCCTGCTACTTCCACAGAGAGATTATCTCACAGAGTCGGCAGAGGGAGGGCAATGGATTTCTCACACTGACCCCAGGGCACTTGTTTCTGGAAGCATATAGAGGAGTAGCACTTTCCTGAGGCAGGTAGTCTGTCTTCTCTCCTCTACACTGCCCCCATCTCAAGTTCTCTCCACTCAGTGCCCCCAACCTAATCCAAGCAACCCTATCTTTTCCTCCTCTGCAGTTACCATGGCACAACCCATTCTCCATAAAGCAGCGCAGGTGATGTTTTACGTAACAGCTTTATTGACATGTAATTCACATACCATAAAATTCACCCTTTTAAAGTGCACAATTCAGTGTTTTTAGTAGATTCACAGAGTTGTGCAAACGTCATCCCCATCTGACTTCAGAACATATTCATCCTCACCCAAAGAAACCCCATACCCATTAACAGCCACTTACCATTTCCTCCCCTCGCCCCGCAAGCCCCTAGAAACCACTAGTGTATTTTGTCTCTCTGTTTTTGCCTATTCTGGACATTTCATATAACTGCAAATGTGTGGTCTTTTGTGACTGGCTTTTTCACTTAGCATAATGTTTTTAAGGTACATCTATGTTACAGCATATATCAGTACTTCACTCTTTTTTATTGCCAAATATTTCATATGGATGTAACACATTTTATTTATCTTTTTATCAGATGAACTCTTGGGCTATTTCAACTTTTTGGCTGTTATGAATAATGCTGCCATGAAGTTCATGGTACATGTTTGTGTGGGCATATGATTTATATTCTCTTGGGTATATACCCACAAGTGGACTTGCTGGGTCACAGGTAACTCTATGTTTAACATTTTGAGTAACTTCCAAACTGCTTTCAAAGTGGCTGCAGCATTTTACAATCTCACCGGCAATGTATGAGAGTTCCAATTACTCTACATTTCTCGCCAACACTTGTTATGGTCTGTCTTTTGATTATATCCATACCCATGGGTGTTAAGTGGTATCTCATTGTGGCTTTGATTTACATTTCCCTAATGACTAAAGATGCTGAGCATCTTTTCAAGTCCTTATTGGCCTTTTGTATATTTTCGTTGGAGAAATATTCAAGTCCTCTGCCCATCTTTTCAACTGCATTATTTATCTTTTTTATTGTTGAGTCCTAAGTTTCTTTTGTATTCTTGGATACAAGTACAAGTGATTTTTTAAAAAAGTAAATCAGATTTTGTTACTCCCTTACATAGTACCCTCTAATGATTCCCCACTATGTTTAGAATAAAATCCAAATTCTCACTCTGGCTTACAAGGTCCTACACGATTTTGCCACTTTGCCCCTCACACAGTGCATTGTAGTCAGAGCAGTGTTCTTTCTGCCCTTGAAACATAATAAACTCATTCGTGTCTCAACACCCTTGTAGGTTTGTCACATCTGCCTACTTGGAATTCTCTTTCCTTGGATGGCTTCTTCTTGTCATTGAATTCAAATATCTCTTTTCAGACAATTTTTCCTAAAAAAAAATTGTATCTAAAAAAGCTGCCCCTCCACAAAGAGGAACAAGGGAACTTTTGGGGATGATGGATATGTTCATTACCTTGATTATGGTAACGGTTTCATGGATATATACATATGTCAAAACTTTTTAAACTATATACTTTATGTGCCATTTATTTTACTTCAATTATATTCAATAAAGCTGTTAAACAAGTAACTCTCTTCATAATCACACCTTTACTGTCACACTCTTATCATACTTTATTTCCTTAGGAGAAACTGTCTACCTGAAATCATCTTGTTTACTTCTTGACTTAAATGTTTATTGACTATCTCATCCCTCTAGAATGGAAGTGTCATGAGAGCACTTCATGAATGTTTTTCATCTTGTAACTGCTGTATCCTCAGCTAGGCTCACAGTTGGGTGCTACATAAATACGTGGCTAATTGAATGAGTGAATTTGATAAAGGTTTAGAAAAGAAACCCAAAGACAATAGGAAGGGTGACTTTCCATTCCCTCAGACTCACAAGTACTTGAGGGGATGAAATTCTTATTATTTATTTTCTTTATTAAGAGCTACCTCGGGCTTCCCTGGTGGCGCAGTGGTTAAGAATCCACCTGCTGATGCAGGGAACATGGATTCGAGCCCTGGTCTGGGAAGATCCCACATGCTGTGGAGCAACCAAGCCCATGCACCACAACTACTGAGCCTGCGTTCTAGAGCCCGTGAGCCACAACTACTGAGCCTGCGCTCTAAAGCCCGTTCGCCACAACTACTGAGCTCGCGAGCCACAACCACTGAAGTCCACGTGCCTAGAGCCTGTGGTCCTCAACAAGAGAAGCCGCTGCAATGAGAAGCCAACGTACCGCAACGAAGAGTAGCCCCCGCTCGCCACAACTAGAGAAAGCCCGCACTCAGCAACGAAGACTCAATTCAGCCAAAAAAAAAAAAAAAAAAAAGAGCTACCTCAAGCTCTATCCTGGATGATCTCCAACATCATGATCATTAGAAATATCACTGACTGTTCAACTACTCTGTGGTACTATTCTAGTACTTTATATATACTCTCCCATAGGTAGTGGTTATTTTAATAATAGTATTATAATGATAATATAGCATATTATATAGTAGCTATAATAAATATATAATAACTATAATAATAGCAGCAGTAATACAGTAAAAACATTTGTTTAGCATTTGGTATTTGTCAGATATTATGTAAGCATTTTACCCATGTAATCTCATTTATTCTTCACAGTAACTTTATGAAGTAGGTATTCTTTTACAGACAAGGAATTTTGAAGTTTACAGAGGTGAACTAACTGACCAAAGCCACACAACTGGCAAAAGGCAGAGCTGGACCTCAAATCTAAGTCTATCTTACTTCAAAGCACATGCTTTTTCCATTATGCTACTGTGCTTGTTAAGTATTTTTATATAATACAATGTTACTCCAGCTCATCTACAAAGCCAGAATGTGCACCTCAAGAATGATACTACTCAAACTCTGAAACAGGCTAGTAGTAAGAGTAAGAGAGATGAGAAGCTAGTTGCCTGAAAATAAGCCAAGATATTTAGAGCAAGGAATTTTTACTTTATGCCAAACTCCATGTCTAGCTTCACGTGACATTTAAATTCTTACTGTTTCTGATTACTCTTCAGTAGACATTGGTTTTTACCTAAGTTGCTGGCCCTTGCTCCTCCTTTGCCTAGGAGTGAGGTTTACTGGTGAAGGTATGCTGACCATGAGAGATCTAGGTAGGCTCCCTTACCAACTTGGGTTCCAATTTTAAGAGCGTTTACCTTTAGTGCCAGGCGGCTGCAGGTTGTCTCCAGTCAAGGAACACCAGCCCACAGGGAAGATGTCCCGGGAGTCGAAGCGGCACCAGTAGTCAAAGGCCCCTCGCCACCCATCAAAAGTGACAAGCACCTCTGAGCCTCGCACCTCCCCAATAGTGGCTGGGCAAATGAAATGAGGGTTCTTCCTGTCCACAGCTTCCAGCTTCATTCCCATTTTGAAGAAGTTGTGAGAAGGTGATGGTGGTTCCTAAGTGAGAGACAGAAATACACAGACCTAGATGCAAAGAGAGAGGCTATGTATGCGAAAAGACTTATTTCATTTGGATGATTAAAAAATGACTGCTATATAGGATTTATAATGGAGCTTTAGTCTTTCTTTTAAATGAATTTCAAAGTATACCAAAGTACTACTTTGCTAATCCTATTATTTTGACATCTTTGCTTCAGATCCTTTTTTTTTTCCAAGAAATAAAGGGTAACAGATAAGGCTGAATCCCCTTTTGTGCCCTTCCCCATGCATGTTTTTATACTTTATATGTACAAACCATTTGCATACTTTTAAATTTTATATAAATAGTATTATACTGAACATATCATTCTACAACTTGCTTTTTTTGTTCAACATTATGTTTCTGAAACATATCCATGTTGATAAATTTAGCTCTAGTTTATTTTAACTGCTAATAGTACTCCATTACATTTGTATGTCATAATTTATTCATTCTCTTTTGACAGACATTTAAGGTTATGAATTGTTTACTATTTCAAAAGAGTTTTAATGGCCCTTCTTGCACTTGTTCCTTTGTTCACATGTGGCAGGATTTCTTCAGGGTGTATACCTAGGAGTAGAATTGGTGGGTTATAGGATAGATATATACATTTTCCACTTCATTAAATATTGTTAAATTGCCCTCCAAAGCAGTTGTACCATTGTACAGTCTCTCCAGTAGTGTAGCTAGTTCTTGGGTGCTGATCTGCAATGCAGTTGCATAGATAAAGTTTCCAAAAAAGTGTTGTATACTCTATTCTGTTTCCCTTCGTCTTACTGTCCGATCGTGTACCAATAACGTCTTGTTAAACGGATATCTGGCAGAAAAAGTCTCCCTACCTTGTTATTCTTCAGTATTGTTTTGGCTATTCTTTCTCCTTGACCTTTCATATGAATTTTAGGATCAGCTTTTCAAGTTCCACAGAAAAACCCTACTTGTATTTTGACTGGAATCCCAGTGAACTTATAATTTGGGAAGAAGTAACCTTTGTATGTATGATATTGAGCCTTTCCATCCAGGAACATGACAGTATTTTCCATCTGTTAAGTATTCTTTAACGTAGATTTCTTCTTCAGTATAAGTTTAAAAATTCCTTTAAAAATGTCTCATGCTTTTTACAAACCATATTGTAATATTTTTTTCTGGCCGTATTGTAATTCTTTTGCTATCTTAAAGAGTACCTTTAAAAATTTTATTTTCAAACCACTTGCTGCTGTTAAATAGGAATGCAACTGATTTTCAAAAATTGATCAACATTTAATACTGATTAGCTTATGCTGATTGATATACCATTTTTTCTTGTCTGTTTATCAATTTTTGAGAGATGTGTATTAAAATACTTCCTAATGATTGTGGATGTTCCAAATTTTCCATGTAATTCTGTCAAACTTTGCTTTTCCTACTTTGAGGCTATGTTTTTGAGGAGCATGTATATTTATAACTTTTATCATCTTGGTGAAGTATATATTTTTTATCATTAGATACTAACCTCTTTAATGCTTTTTAGCACCAAAGTCTTTGTCTAATTTCAGTATAGTTAACACCAGCTTTATTTTGATAAAGGTTTGCATGGTATACATTTTATATGCTTTTACTTTCAACGCCTTCCTGTCATATTTCAGCAGTGTCTCTTGTAAATAGCACGTAGCTAGATTTAAAAACAATCTAATCTATGTCTGACTAAACTGATGAGTTTAAGCTAATTTCTTGTGATAACTGATGTATATAAATTTATTACAATTATCATACTGCCTACATTTCTATTTAACTTGATTTTTCAAGTTGTACCTTTAACTTCTTTTTTCTCCTTAAAAATCAACTGAATTTTCTTCCCTTTTTCCCTCTCCATTGACTCAGATTTTTAAAAAAAATAAATGTATTTATTTTTGGCTGCGTTGGGTCTTTCTGGCTGTGTGCGGGCATTCTCTAGTTGTGGTGAGCGGGCTCTAGAACGCAGGCTCAGTAACTGTGGCGCACGAGCTTAGTTGCTCTGTGGCATGTGGGATCTTCCTGGACCAGGGCTTGAACCCGTGTCTCCCGCACTGGCAGGTGGATTCTCCCTCCTCCCCTCCCCCCTCTCCTTCCTTCCTTTCTTTATTTTGGCTGCATTGGGTCTTCACTGCTGCACATGGGCTTTCTTTAGTTGCAGCGAGCGGGGGGTACTCTTCATTGCAGTGCGTGGGCTTCTCACTGCAGTGGCTTCTCTTGTTGCGGATCACAGGCTCTAGGTGCGTGGGCTTCAGTGGCTGTGGCTCACTGGCTTTAGAGCGCAGGCTCAGTAGTTGTGGCGCATGCGCTTAGTTGCTCTGTGGCATGTGGGGTCTTCCAGGACCAGGGCTCAAACCTGTGTCTCCTGCATTGGCAGGCGGATTCTTAACCACTGCACCAGGAGGGAAGTCACTGGCAGGCAGATTCTCCTTTTTTTTTTTCAAATGTCATGCCGTTATATAAGTGCATCTAAACATACAATAGCAATTTGCTTTCCATTTTAGGTACAGGTATATAAAAAAGTTGAATGATCCGTCTCTTTTGTCTCAAACAGGAGTTTACAGATCTATTTTTTCTGTAAGAATGGCTTTTTAGGTGGTAACAGTTTGTACTTTTTTTTTTTTAACACCTTTATTGGAGTATTATTGCTTTACATTGGTGTGTTAGTTTCTGCTTTTTAACAAACTGAATCAGTTATACATATACATATGTTCCCATATCTCTTCCCTCTTGTGTCTCCCTCCCACTCACCCTCCCTACCCCACCCCTCTAGGTGGTCACAAAGCACTGAGCTGATCTCCCTGTGCTATGTGGCTGCTTCCCACTAGCTATCTACCTTATGTTTGGTAGTGTATATATGTACATACCTCTCTCTTGCTTTGTCACAGCTTACACTTCCGCCTCCCCATATCCTCAAGTCCATTCTCTAGCTGGTCTGTGTCTTTATTCCCGTCTTGCCCCTAGGTTCTTCATGACCTTTGTTTTTTCTTAAATTCCATATATATGTGTTAGCATACGGTATTTCTTTTTTTCTTTCTGACTTAACTTCACTCAGTATGACAGACTCTAGGTCCATCCACTTCACTACAAATAACTCAATTTTGTTTCTTTTTATGGCTGAGTAACATTCCATTGAATATATGTGCCACATCTTCTTTATCCATTCATCTGTCGATGGACACTTAGGTTGCTTCCATGCCCTGGCTATTGTAAATACAGCTGCAATAAACATTGTGGTACATAACTCATTTTGAACTATGGTTTTCTCAGGGTATATGCCCAGTAGTGGGATTGCTGGGTGGTATGGTAGTTCTATTTTTAGTTTTTTAAGGAACCTCCATACTGTTCTCCATAGTGGCTGTACCAATTTACATTCCCACCAACAGTGCAAGACGGCTCCCTTTTCTTCACACCCTCTGCAGCATTTATTCTTTCTAGATTTTTTGATGATGGCCATTCTGACTGGTGTGAGATGATATCGCATTGTAGTTTTGGTTTGCATTTCTCTAATGATTAGTGATGTTAAGCATTCTTTCATGTGTTTGTTGGCAATCTGTATATCTTCTTTGGAGAAATGTCTATTTAGGTCTTCTGCCCATTTTTGGATTGGATTGTTTGTTTTTTTGTTATTGAGCTGCATGAGCTGCTTGTAAATTTTGGAGATTAATCCTTTGTCAGTTGCTTCATTTGGTAATACTTTCTCCCATTCTAAGGGTTGTATTTTGGTCTTATTTATGGTTTCCTTTGTGGTGAAAAGCTTTGAAGTTTCATTAGGTCCCATTTGTTTATTTTTGTTTTTATTTCCATTTCTCTAGGAGGTGGGTCAAAAAGGATCTTGCTGTGATTTATGTCATAGAGTGTTCTGCCTATGTTTTCCTCTAAGAGTTTGATAGTGTCTGGCCTTACATTTAGAATCAATTAAGTCCATCTTGTTTAGTGTATCATTTAAAGCTTGTGTTTCCTTATTTTTTTTAATTTTAAAATTTTATTTACTTTTTTATACAGCAGGTTGTTATTAGTCATCAATTTTATACACATCAGTGTATCCATGTCAATCTCAATTGCACAATTCATCATACCACCACTCCCACCACCCTGCCCCATTCCCTGCTTGGTGTACATACGTTTGTTCTCCACATCTGTGTCTCAATTTCTGCCCTGCAAACTGGTTCATCTGTACCATTTTTCTAGGTTCCACATATATGTGTTAATATATGATATTTGTTTCTCTCTCTCTGACTTACTTCACTCTGTATGACAGTCTCTAGCTCATCCACGCCTCAACAAATGACCCAATTTCATTCCTTTTTATGGCTGAGTAATATTCCATTGTATATATGTACCACATCTTCTTTATCCATGCATCTGTCAATGGGCATTTAGGTTGTTTCCATGACCAAGCTATTGTAAACAGTGCGGCAAGGAACACTGGGGTGCATGTGTCTTTTTTCAATTTTTATTTATTTTTATTTTATTTATTATTATTTTTTAACATCTTTATC
>NW_020172598.1:0-2106 GCF_003031525.2 Neophocaena asiaeorientalis asiaeorientalis
CGCAGTGGTTAAGAATCCACCTGCCAATGCAAAGGACACGGTTTTGAGCCCTGGTCCAAGCAGATCCCACATGCCGCGGAGCAACTAAGCTCCTGCACCACAACTACTGAGCCTGCGCTCTACAGCCCCAGCTCTGCAACAAGAGAAGCCACCGCAATGAGAAGACGCCGCTCGCCGCAACTAAAGAAAGCCCGTGCACAGCAATGAAGACCCAACGCAGCCAAAAATAAATAAGTAAAAAAAAATTTCTTTTAATAAAAAAAAAAAGCAGCAAGGGGAAAACAACAAATAACATACAAGGGAATCCCCATTAGGTTAACAGCTGATCTTAGTATATATGCTGACGACAAGAGACACACTTCATACCTAGGGACACACACAGACTGAAAGTGAGGGGTTGTAAAAAGATATTCCATGCAAGTGGAAATCAAAAGAAAGCTGGAGTAGCAATTCTCATATCAGACAAAACAGACTTTAAAACAAAGACTATTACAAGAGACAAAGGAGAACACTACATAATGACCTAGGGAGCAATGCAAGAAGAAGATACAACAAATGTAAATATTTATGCACCAAACATAGGAGCACCTCAATACATAAGGCAAATATTAACAGCCATAAAAGGGGAAATCGAAAGGAACACAATCATAGTAGGGGATTTTAACACCCCACTTTCACCAATGGACAGATCATCCAAAATGAAAATAAATAAGGAAACACAAGCTTTAAATGATACATTAAACAAGATGGACTTAATTGGTATTTATAGGACATTCCATCCAAACAACAGAATACACATTTGTCTCAAGTGCTCATGGAACATTCTCCAGGATAGATCATATCTGGGGTCACAAATCAAGCCGTGGGAAATTTAAGAAAACTGAAATCGTATCAAGTATCTTTTCAGACCACAATGCTACGAGACTAGATATCAATTACAGGAAAAAATCTGTAAAAAATATAGACACATAGAGGCTAAACAACACACTACTTAATAACCAAGAGATCACTGCAGATATCAAAGAAAATATCAAAAAATACCTAGAAACAAATGATAATGAAAACACGACGACTCAAAACCTATGTGATGCAGCAAAAGCAGTTCTAAGAGGGAAGTTTACAGCAATACAATCGGACCTTAAGACACAAGAAACACCTCAAATAAACAAACTAACCTCACACCTAAAGCAATTAGAGAAAGAAGAACAAAAAAACCCCAAAGTTAGCTGAAGGAAAGAAATCAAAAAGATCAGATCAGAAATAAATGAAAAAGAAATGAAAGAAACAATAGCAAAGATCAGTAGAACTACAAGCTGGTTCTTTGAGAGGATAAACAAAATTCATAAACCAGTAGCCAGACTCATCAAGAAAAAAAGGGAGAAGACTCAAATCAATAGAATAAGAAATGAAACAGGAGAAGTAACTTACGACACCGCAAAAATACAAAGGATCATGAGGGATTACTACAAGCAGCTATATGCCCATAAAATGGACAAGCTGGAAGAAATGGACAAATTCTTAGAAATGCACATCCTTCCAGGACTGAACCAGGAAGAAACAGAAAATATAAACAGACCAATCACAAGCACTGAAATTGAGACTGTGATTAAAAATCTTCCAACAAACAAAAGCCCAGGACCACATGGCTTCACAGGCAAATTCTATCAAACATTTAGAGAAGAGCAAGCTAACACCTTTCCTTCTCACTCTTCCAAAATGTAGCAGAGGGAGAAACACTCCCAAACTCATTCTATGAGGCCACCATCACGCTGATACCAAAACCAGAGAAAGACGGCACAAAGAAAGAAAACTACAGGCCAATATCACTGATGAACATAGACGCAAAAATCCTCAACAAAATACTAGCAAACAGAATCCAACAGCACATTAAAAGGATCATACACCGTGATCAAGTGGGGTTTATCCCAGGAATGCAAGGATTCTTCAGTATACGCAAATCAATCAATGTGATACACCATATTAACAAATTGAAGGAGAAAAACCATACGATCATCTCAATAGATGCAGAGAAAGCTTTCAACAAAATTCAACAGCCATCTATGAAAAGAACCCTCCAGAAAGTAGGCATAGAGGGAACTTTCCTCA
>NW_020172599.1:0-4292 GCF_003031525.2 Neophocaena asiaeorientalis asiaeorientalis
GCAGACTCTCAACCACTGCACCACCAGGGAAGCCCTTTCAGTGCTTCTTAAATGGAAACCTCTCCTTCCTCAACCTCCCACCTATGATAAGGGTTTCCACCACCATGCCCTAAACAAGAAAGCCAGCCTTCCATTACACTTCCTCAACTCCTAGACCTGTCTCCCTCTCCCTGCCCTGTTCCCACCACAAACAAAAAGTTCTTCTTTCCTAGTCAAGATGTCTGTGAGTAATACTAGTTTATTGTGAGGAACACATACAATAAAGATAGAAACTGCTTTTTACCCTATCAAATTATTTGTCCACACATCTTGCCATTAGTTTATTACACCACCCTATCCCTGCTGGTGCCCATAATCTACTGTCAGAGGAACCACAGATGGACCCTGGAATGGAGACTTCAAAGGATATTTTATTTAAAAGTTTTGTAAACAGAATTACGCTCACAGCTTCAGCAACAGTGAGAGTTCAATTCAACCTCCCAGCTCAGCCTAGTTGCCTGGGGCACTTCCTCAGACACCCCAGTGACCTGACTTGAAGTCAGACCTGAGTACGTCCCTTCTCTCCTTCCTGGAAGCCTGTTCAAAGAGAGGTGCATGGTTGTGGGCACCACAGGAAAAGCCAGGAGGGAAGAGCATGCAGGTAGCAGAAAGAGGAGGGGGAAAGGAGAGGGAGGAGAAGAAAAGGTAGGAAGGTGGGAATATTCAGTAGCAGCAAGGATTGGAGGTAGACCCGTTGCGGGTACTGAAAAGTGTTTAGAAGAAATTAAAAAAAGAAAAGAATTGTAAATGAGTAAAAATCCAAAAATATGTAAAAAATCTTGAAGAAGAAATCACTTGCTTATTCTTGCCAACAAATCCAATTTCCTCCTTCCCATCTATGTAATATGCAATGATAACATTTCATGTCTATTAGTGACTATATATTGTTATTGTAGCTGAAATAGTGTGGCTAATAATGACTAATATATCATGGTTAATGATGGTTAATACTATATCTAAAATATTATTAAAAAATCAGAGATGGGAAGGAGAGGAGAGGAAGGGGGAAGGACAAAATGGGATGAAGAGGAGGTTATCAAGTTAGAGTGCTACTCTGGGTTCAGACCTGACTGACTCTCATCTGTTTAATGTCTCTGAGAATCTTCAAAGGCCCCTTTATGATTCTAAGGAGCACTTGTGCCAGGAGCAGTACAGGGAGCAATGTTACAATCTGGCTATACCTGGGCACTGCTGGTACCATTCACCATCAACACCCATAACCAGTCAGATATCCACAGCCAATCACCAATGATATCCATAGGTGACTGATGTTAATATTATATTGCTACCATCACTCAGAATTCCCCCATCTAGACTACAGTCTAGCTGGGGGACTGGGATTAGGTAATGGTAAGGGAGAACTTGTTGAGAGGGGCATATAGCACCAGTCCAGGAATAGTTATCCTCTATGCCTCCTGGTCACTCTAGGATTAAGAGAAAAGTCTAGGGTGGGGCAGGGGGAAGCTGAAGCCTAGCTGGCCTTGCCCCTAAGCTGCCTCCTTCAGGGTGCCTCCCTGATGATGGGAAGGAGTCTACCTTTCAGGCCATGGCTAGCTGATCCTGACTAGCAGGGATTGCCATGACCTGGGACTACTCTTGAAGGATTCTTTGCCAAATCCAAAGCCAGAAATCCTTATCTGTAACCAAAAACTGACAAGAGGAAGGAAGGGAAGGTGGGATACACCCGTCTAGACCACTGGGCCCATCACAGAATCCCACTGGGCCTACGTTTCTGGCGAGCCAGGGCTACAGCATAATAACACTGGAAGCAGACTAGGAGCACAGGCACCAGCACGACACTGGTGCACAAGCCCACAGTGGCTGTGACAGCAGCAGTGAGCTGGCGCAGAGCAGAGAGAGGGTAGACATCTCCATAGCCGACAGTGGTGAGTGTTATGACAGTCCACCAGAGACATGTAGAAATGTCTCCAAAGTGAGGCTTACCCTGACCTCGAGTGGACATACTCAAGAGCTCCCCATAGAGGAAGAGCAAGCCAAAGAATAAGATCTCAGCCACTCAAATCAGGAGAAAGGCACACAGGACATAGAGAGAATGAATGGCCCCAAGCATTAGGCTGAGATGGGGTTGCCATTCAGCCTTGTCACCCACTACCAGTTCCACCAGCACAGGGAACAGACAGAAGATGTAGGCTAGATTGAGAGGGCTACACAGGAAGTGCACCTTATCAGGGCAGGAAATGGCATGGGCAAAGAACTCAGCTCCAAACCAAAGGGCACAGAGTAGTTCCAGGTAGAGCAGGTCGGGGGCACAGTGGTAAACAAGACCGTTGTTCTGCTGCTGCTACTGCTGCTGTTTTTCCCCCTGCCCTCACCCCATGTCCCATAGGAATGAAGTTGACAGAGAAGTAATCCAGCTGGACCTCTGTCTCCTGGAAGAAGATGACCAGAGCACACACGGCAAAGAGTGTGGAGATCATAGAAAAGCACTGGGGAAAAAGAGGCATGTCAGAAGTACCCCCATTTACCAGCCATCCCACCTCTCTAACTAGACTCCCACCCTTCTTCCCTGCCCCCATTTTGGAGATTCTCTCAAATTGTCCTGAGCATCTCTTCAGATTCAGGTCCCAAACACCATGTCAAGTGTGTAGCCATTGTGGCAACTCGGCAGGGTCCTTTGGGAGTACAAATGACTAGCATGGCACCGCACAATGTTAGTGAGTTACCTTGGCCCCTAGGGAAGACTGGGGTTGGTCAAGAAGCACCCAGAGCCATGGCTTCCAAGTATTCCGCAGTCTCTGGTCTTCACTGGAGTTCCACTGAAGGCGCTCATCCATGTGGACATTCTCACAGACCTCCCAAGATAGGAAGTCCTGGGTTTGGGTGTCCTTGCCACTCAGCTTAAGCCAGCAGCAAGGTGCCAGTGGTGCTTCCACCAGGCCCCAATAAGCCTCCTCTAGGACATCCCGACAAACATTGGCAGGGCAGTGCAGCTGCTGAGTACCATAGCCAGCGCATAGCCAAAGGGCTCAGGATTTTGGTCAAAGAAAAACTCTTGAATGGGTGGATCCTGAGCAGCTGGGGTGCCAGGTTGGGGTGGCTCAGTCAACTTGTAGAGGCAGGTGCCTGGAAAGGCCCACAAGGTGCCATTGTAGGTGTCATGGCACGTGCCCGCCACGTTCAGGATCAGTTTATCGTCTGAGTCCTCCATGACCAACCGTGAGCCTGCTTCTCGGCTGGCTCGGATCCGCTAGCAAGAGGAGGGATGACAGGGGTTACGACGGGGTCCTCCTGCCTTCTTCTCCCCTCCCAGGCTTGGCCAGAGCAGGGAAGGGGCTGAGGGCAACAAAAGTGATGTGGTAGCCCATGCACCCAAGAGAAGCTACCTCAGGCACCCAAGAGAAGCTACCCTAGGCATGGAGCTGGGGATGTCTCTTTCTTCTGGGTCTTCGGGAATCAGGAGGACAGCCAGCTCTCAGGTATGGTCACAGTGGCTAGCCAGAATCTCTCCTGGGCCCAGCAATTCCAAGAGAAAAACCAGTCTAGCATGGAAACAAATGTCTTTCAGAGGCTCTTGGGAGACACCTGGCCTGGTGACTCTGAGAGAACAATTGTGCCATGGTATACAGCAGGGTAAGTCACAGACAGGCAAACAGAGACTAAATGGCCAAGATGGGGAGAGGGATGTCTCTCAATCCTCTGTCCCTCACTTTAAAAACTTGGGACAGTGATGGGGTGGGGTGAGGGAGGGAATAAAAAAAGGGGTACTGAGGGAGGCTAAGGGCAGGGAATGGGGAGTGAAGATAGGGATGACAGGGGAAGTTGGAGGGCCTTAGAGATCCCTAGGCCTCCACAGGGAGTAGGAAGTGCCTGACTTGAGAAACTGGCTGGGGGGTCAGCAGACCTTACAGCGATGTGTATGTTTTTTTTGCTTTAAACATGTATTTTTAATTTAAAAGGCTGTTAGTAAAGATGAAAGTTTAAAATGTGAGTTCTAATCATATTTGGAAATTCGTGTATTTGAAAAACATTAGTAAACTAATGAACAATTAATTTTGTCAGTTTAATTTTTCTTTCACATTAAAAAAAAATCAAACAAATATTTTGTGAAGTGTTCTTAGGCTTCTTATTTTAACTCTGGGTTTGCGTCTTGGATTTCCAGATATAAAATGATTTTTTTTTTGACTCTGACTCCCCTGGCATCTAGTCCTGGGCACTCCTCAGCAGCACTACCAGCACCACCAGCACTAGCAGGAGAAGCAGCAGCCTCTGTGGATCTCTCTACTGGGTGTCCT
>NW_020172599.1:4415-7913 GCF_003031525.2 Neophocaena asiaeorientalis asiaeorientalis
AGATCAACATTTCAGTGTTCCCTACCTCCTGACAGGCAACCTGCTGGGGCCTCCTGTGTTTGTCCCTGAGGGCTAAAAAGGAAGAGGGCACAGGCAACCACCTCCAGTTTGGGAACCTCAAACCCCCTACCCCGAACTGCCCCCACTCCTTGGTCAGCCCTTGCTCACTCACTTGGTTGTTTTGTGTAGTCCACGAATACTGGCAGGGAAGGGACAGGCGGCTGGCTGGGCGTTGGGGCCAGTGACGCTGGGACGGGGGTTGTAGCCAGCATTGCTGCCACCTCTGGAGTTTGTGACTGCTCCTGCATGGAGAGACCCCAGGACCAGGGTGTGTTCATGGAAGAGCTGGCAAGGAGGTGGGGTTTTCCAGGAGCCTCTTGCTCCTGCTGTGGCCAGAGAAGCAAGTATTGAGAGGCAACGATCTGATTCAAGACCGTATGTGTTCTTGCCTGCTTGCTTACGGAGGCTGTCCTGGCCTCCAGCCTGCAGGGAATCAGACAAGAGACCCTGGCCAACTTTGCTGCTCCTCCTTCCTCTCCCGGGCACAGTTCCAGCCCAGAGCAGAGGGAGGGGAGGAGGCAGCTGGAGGGAAAACAGGAAGTTAGGTGGTCAGGCTCCAGGCAAGAGGCCACCTCACAAGACCAGTTAATCCAGTTAATATTTCAACAACTCTCTCCCCCAATTCCAACCAACCCAGCCCCGCTTTAATATTTTGAAAACTTTCTCTTCCCCTCCCCCTCCCCCATCTCCATAACAGTTCTCCTATCAGAAGCCTGCAAAGGAGAAAGGGGTGTGGGGGGAGGGAGAAGTGAGAACCAGAAGACAGCCTGGGAGGCCAGATGTGTTCCTGGCTATATCCAGCTGTTTCTGCCCACTCATTTTTCTTCCCTTTTCTCCAGACACCCTGGTGCCAAGGATTGGGGTAGGAATGGGTGAAGGGGAAGGGCAGGGGAGCAAGCCACCTCAGAGAGAAACTTGCTTGTCTATGGCCTATGCCAGGATTGGCAGAGGCTCCAGCCCCCTGGGACAAGCCACATCTCCTCCCCGCTCTCCCACAACCTCTGCCTCCAGGAATCCTTCCTGGGAATTGGGCCAGTCTCCTATCTTGCTGCTGTTGAGAGTTTGCCAATGGAGCACCCAGATGATCCTAAATTCCAAGATAGCCCTCACTCCCACCCTTTGGCCCAGCCTCCATGTCTCTTTCCCATCACTAGACCAGAAATTCCCAGGAGGAATGAAAATTCTTACCACAATCCAACACCCTCCCCAACTCTTCCTTTTCAGCCCATCCCTCAGAGCCAGGGCCTTGTTGGATTGAGAGTTTCAAGACATGGCTCCCCTCCTCCTTCTTGGTTCCTGCCTAACTGTGGGGCTGCTGTGAGGGAGGGTCACCACAGTGGACTTCATGGTGAGAATGGAGGGAGGAAAGGTGGTGGTGACAAACACAGCTGTATCAGGCCTTAGTTCTACAAAGCCGAATTCTTACCTCAGCCAAAGAGGGCAGAAAATAACTTGGACACTTTACAAGTGGGAAGGGTAGCAGCAGCAGCTTCCTCTCTCACTCCATCCATCCCTGCCCCTTTTTTCCTCAAATGTCCTGCCCCTTATCCACACTAGCCCATTTGCTTTTTGATTCCCTAAACCAGCCAGTATTGGGACTTCCCTGGTGGTCCAGTGGTTAAGACTCATGCTTCCACTGTAGGGGGCACGGGTTCAATCCCTGTTCAGGGAAGTAAGATCCCACATGCCATGCGGTGTGGCCAAAAAAAAAAAAAGCCCTAAACCAGCCAGCCTCTTTTTCTTTTCTTTTCTTTTTTTAACTTTCTATGTTGGAGTATAGTTGATTAACAATGCTGTGATAGTTTCAGGTTCACAGCAAAGGGACTCAGCCATACATATACATGTATCCATTCTCTCCCAAACTCCCCTCCCATCCAGACTGCCACATAACATTGAACAGTGTTCCCCGTCCTACACAGTAGGCCCTTGTTGGTTATCTATTTTAAATATAGCAGTGTGTACATGTCGATCCCAAACTCCCTCTTTCCCTCTTCCTCCCCACCTGGTAACCATAAGGTAATTCTCTAAGTCTGTGAATCTGTTTCTGTTTTGTAAATAAGTTCATTTGTATCATTTCTTTTTAGATTCTGCATATAAGGGATATCATACGATATTTCTCTTTGACTTACTTCACTCATTATGACAATCTTGAGGTCCATCCATGGTGCTGCAAATGGCATTATTTCATTCTTTTTAACGGCTGAGTAATATTCCATTGTGTGTGTGTGTGTGTGTGTGTGTGTGTGTGTGTGTGTGTGTATATAAACTGGGGTGCATGTATCCTTTCGGACCACGTTTTTCTCCAGATATATGCCAAGGAATGGTATTGCAGGGTCATACAGTAGCTCTATTTTTAGTTTTTTAAGGAACTTCCACTGTTCTCCATAGTGGCTGTACCAATTTACACTCCCATCAACAGTATAGGAGTGTTGCATTCTCTCCACATCCTCTCCAGCATTTATTGTTTGTGGATTTTTTAATGATAGCCATTTTGACTTGTGTGAGGTGATATCCCATTGCAGTTTTGATTTGCATTTCTCTAATAATTAGCAATGTTGAACATCTTTTCATGTGCCTATTGGCCATCTGTATGAGTTCTTTGGAGAAATGTATATTTAGGTCTTCTGTCCATTTTTTGACTGGGTTGTTTGTTTTGATGACATTAAGCCTCACGAGCTGTTCATAAATTTTGGAGACTAATCTCTTGTCAGTCACATCATTTGCAAATATTTTCTCCCAATCTGTGGGTTGTCTTTACGTTTTGTTTATGGTTTCCCTTGCTGTGCAAAAGCTTTTGAGTTTAATTAGGTCCCATTTGTTTATTATTGTTTTTATTTCCATTATTCTGGGAGATGGATCAAAAAAGATATTGCTGTGATTAATGTCAGAGAGTGTTCTGCCTATGATTTCCTCTAGTAGTTTTATAGTGTCCAGTCTGACATTCAGGTCTTTAATCCATTTTGAGCTTATTTTTGTTTATGGTGTTAAAGAATGATCTAATTTCATTTTTTAACATGTACCTGGCGAGTTTTCCCAGCACCATTTGTTGCAGAGATTGTCTTTTCACCATTGAGTAGTCTTGCCTCCTTCGTTGTAGATTAATTGACTGTAGGTGCGTGGGTTTACTTCTGGGTTTTCTTTTTTTAATTTTTATTTAAAAATTTTTTTTAATTAATTAATTAGTTTATTTATTTTGGCTGCATTGGGTCTTCATTGCTGTGCACAGGCTTTATCTAGTTGTGGTGAACGGGGGCTACTCTTTGTTGCGGTGCATGGGCTTCTTGTTGCAGTGTCTTCTTGTGGAGTACAGACTCTAGGCATACAGGCTTCAGTAGTTGTGGCACGTGGGCTCAGTAGTTGTGGCTTTTGGGCTCTAGAGGGCAGGCTCAGTAGTTGTGGCGCACTGGCTTAGTTGCTCTGCAGCATGTGGAATCTTCC
>NW_020172599.1:7983-13555 GCF_003031525.2 Neophocaena asiaeorientalis asiaeorientalis
CTGGGTCATATGGTAGTTCTATTTTTAGTTTTTTGAGGAACCTCCATACTGTTCTCCATGGTGGCTGTATCAATTTACATTCCCACCAACAGTGCAAGAGGGTATATTTCTGGGCTTTCTATCCTGTTCCATTGATCTATATTTCTTTTTTTTTTTTTGCCAGTACCATACAGTTTTGATGGCTATAGCTTTGCAGTGTAGTTTGAAGTCAGGAAGTCTGATTCCTCCAGCTTAATTTTTCTTTCTCAAGATTGCTTTGGGTATTTGGGGCCTTTTGTCTCTCCATACAAATTTTAAGATTTTTTTGTTCTAATTCTGTGAAAAATGCCATTGGTAGTTTGATGGGGATTGCATTGAATCTGTAGATTGCCTTGGGTAGTATAGTTATTTTGACAATATCGATTCTTCCAATCCATGAACATGGTATATCTTTACATCTGTTAGTGTCTTCTTCAATTTCTTTTATCAGCGTCTTATAGTTTTTGGAGTAGGTCTTTTGTCTCCTAGGTAGGTTTATCCCTAAGTATTTTATTCTTTTTGATCCAATGGTAAATGGGATTGTTTCTTGAATTTCTCTTTCTGATCTTTTGTTGTTAGTGTATAGAAATGCAACAGATTTCTCTGTGTTAAATTTGGAACCCACAACTTTACCAAATTCATTGATGAGCTCTAGTAGCTTTCTGGTAGTGTCTTTAAGAGCTTCTATGTATAGTGTCATGTCATCTGCAAACAGTGACTGTTTAACTTCTTCTTTTCCAATTTAGATTCCTTTTATTTCTTTTTCTTCTCTGATTGCCATACCTAGGACTTCCAAAACTATGTTGAATAAAAATGGCGAGAGTGGACATCCTTGTCTTGTTCCTGATCTTAGAGGAAATGTTTTCAGCTTTCCACCATTGAGTATGATGTCAGCTGTGAGTTTGTTGTATATGGCCCTTATTATGTTGAGGTATGTTCCCTCAATGCCCACTCTCTGGAGAGTTTTTATCATAAATGGGTGCTGAATTTTGTCAAAAGCTTTTTCTGCATGTATTGAGATGAACCTATGGTTTCTATTCTTCAATTTGTTGATCTGGTGTATCACACTGATTGATTTGCGGATACTGAAAAATCCTTGCATCCCTGGGATAAATCCCACTTGATCATGGTATCTGATCCTTTTAATGTGTTGTTGGATTCTGTTTGCTAGTATTTTGTTGAGGATTTTTGTGCCTATGTTCATCAGAGATATTGGCATGTAATTTTCTTTTTTTGTGGCATCTTTGTCTGGTTTTGGTATCAGGTTGATGGTGGCCTCATAGAATGAGTTTGGGAGTCTCCCTTCCTCTGTCATTTTTTGGAACAGTTTCAGAAGGATAGGCGTTAGCTCTTCTCTAAATGTTTGGTAGAATTTGCCTGTGAAGCCATCAGGTCCTGGACTTTTGTTTGTTGGGAGTTTTTAAATCACAGTTTCAATTTCAGTGCTTCTGATTGGTCTGTTCATACTTTATATTTCTTCCTGGTTCAGTCTTGGGAGACTGTACCTTTCTAAGAATTTGTCCATTTCTTCCAGGTTGTCCATTTTATTGGCATACAGTTGCTTGTAGTAGTCTCTTATGATCCTTTGTATTTCTGTGGTGTCAGTTGTAACTTCTCCTTTTTCACTTCTAATTTTATAGATTTAAGTCCTCTCCCTGGTTTCCTTGATGAGTCTGGCTAAAGGTTTATCAATTTTGTTTACCTTTTCAAAGAACAAGCTTTTAGTTTCATTGATCTTTGCTCTTGTTTTCTTAGTCTCTATTTTATTTATTTCTTCTCTGATCTTTATGATTTCTCTCTTTCTACTAACTTTGGGTTTTGTTTGTTCTTCTTTCTCTAGTTGCTTTAGTTGTAAGACTAGGTCATTTATTTGAGATTTTTCTTGTTTCCTGAGGTAAGATTGTATAGCTATAAACTTCTGTCTTAGAACTGCTTTTGCTGCATCCCATAGGTTTTGGATCATTGTGCTTTCATTGTCATTTGTCTCTAGGCATTTTTTGATTTCCTCTTTGATTTCTTCAGTGATCCATTGGTTGTTTAGCAGCATATTGTTTAGCCTCCATGTGTTTGTGTTTTTTATAGTTTTTTTCTTGTAGTTTATTTCTAATCTCATAGTGTTGTGATCAGAAAAGTGCTTGATGTGATTGCAATTTTCTTAAATTTACTGAGGCTTGCCTTGTGGCCCAGCATGTGGTCAATCCTGGAGAATGTTCCATATGCACTTGAGAAAAATGTGTATTCTGCTCTTTTGGATGGAATGCTCTATAAATATCAGTTAAGTCATGTGGTCTAATGTGTAGTTTAAGGCCTGTGTTTCCTTATTGATGTTCTGTCTAGATGATCTGTCCATTGATGAAACTGGGGTGTTAAGATCCCCCACAATTATTGTGTTACTGTCAATTTCTCCCTTAATGGCTGTCAGTACTTGTCTTATATACCAAGGTGCTCCTATGTTGGGTGCATATATATTTACAATTGTTATATCTTCTTCTTGGATAGATCCCTTGATCATTATGTAGTGTCCTTCTTTGCCTCTTACAACAGTCTTTATTTTAAAGTGTATTTTGTCTGATATGAGTATTATTATTCCAGCTTTCTTTTGATTTCCATTTGCGTGGAATACCTTCTTCCAACCCCTCACTTTCAGTCGGTATGTGTCTCTAGGTCTGAGGTGGGTCTCTTGTAGATTGCATATGTATGGGTCTTGTTTTTGTATCCACTCAGCCAGTCTATGTCTTTTGGTTGTCACATTTAATTCATTTACCTTTATGGTAATTATTGATATGTGTATTCCTATTGTCATTTTCTTAATTGTTTTGGGTTTGTTTTTGCCAGTCTTTTTTCTTCCTTTCCTCTTTTGTTTTTTTCTCTTGTGGTTTGTTGACATCTTTAGTGTTGTGTTTGGTTTGCTTTTTCTTTTGTGTGTGTATATCTACTGTAGTTTTGGGATGTGCTGTTCCCATGAGGTTTTTTTTTTTTTTTTTACATCTTTATTGAAGTATAATTGCTTTACAATGGTGTGTTAGTTTCTGCTTTATAACAAAGTGAATCTGTTATACATACACATATGTTCCCATATCTCTTTCTTCTTGCATCTCCCTCCTTTGTACCCTCCCTATCCCACCCCTCCAGGCGGTCACAAAGTGCCAAGCTGATCTCCCTGTGCTATGCAGCTGCTTCCCACTAGCTATCTACCTTATGTTTGGTAGTGTATATATGCCCATGCCTCTCTCCCGCTTTGTCACACCTTACCCTTCCCCCTCCCCATCCTCAAGTCCATTCTCTAGTAGGTCTGTGTCTTTATTCCTGTCTTACCCCTAGGTTCTTCATGACATTTTTTTTCTTAAATTCCATATATATGTGTTAGCATGTGGTATTTGTCTTTCTCTTTCTGACTTACTTCACTCTGTATGACAGACTCTAGGTCTATCCACCTCATTACAAATAGCTCAATTTTGTTTCTTTTTATGGCTGAGTAATATTCCATTGTATATATGTGCCACATCTTCTTTATCCATTCATCTGATGATGGGCAGAAGACCTAGATAGACATTTCTCCAAAGAAGATATACAGACTGCTAACAAACACATGAAAGAATGCTCAACATCATTAATCATTAGAGAAATGCAAATCAAAACTACAATGAGATATCATCTCACACCGGTCAGAATGGCCATCATCAAAAAATCTAGAAACAATCAATGCTGGAGAGGGTGTGGAGAAAAGGGAACACTCTTGCACTACTGGTGGGAATGTGAATTGGTTCAGCCACTATGGAGAACAGTATGGAGGTTCCTTAAAAAACTACAAATAGAACTACCATATGACCCAGCAATCCCACTACTGAGCATATACCCTGAGAAAACCATACTTCAAAAAGAGTCATGTACCAAAATGTTCATTGCAGCTCTGTTTACAATAGCCTGGAGATGGAAACAATCCCATGAGGTTTTGACTTAATAGTCTATGTATGTACAAGACTTTTTTTAAAAATTGCTAGTCTCTTTCCTGCCTAGAAGACTTCCTTTAGCATTTGTTGCAAAGCTGGTCTGGTGCACTGAATTCTCTTAGCTTTTTCTTGTTTGTAAACCTTTTGATTTCTCCATCATATCTTAACTGGGTCTTGCTCTGGTGGGCGGGGCTGTGCTCAGTAAAACTTTAATCTACTTGTTTGCTGATGGGTGGGGCTGTGTTCCCTCTCTGTTAGTTGTTTGGCCTGAGGCAACCCAGCACTGGAGCCTACAGGCTATATAGTGGGGTTAGTGGCAGCCTCCAGGAGGGCTTACACCAATGGATACTTCCCAGAACTGCTGCTGCCAGTTCCCTTGCCCTCGCTGTGAGCCACAGCTGCCTCCTGCCTCTGCAAGAGACCCTCCAACACAAGCAGGTAGGTTTGGTTCTACCTCCTACGGGGTCACTGCTCCTTTTCCTGGGTCCTGGTGCACACAAGACTTTGTGTGTGCCCTCCAAGAGTGGATTCTCTGTTTCTCCCAGTCCTGTGGAGTCCCTGCAATCAAATCCCACTGGCTTTCAAAGTCAGATTTCCTGGGGATCCTTAGTCCCATTGCCAGACTCCCAGGCTGAGAAGCCTGACATGTGGCTCAGAACCTTTAATCCAATGGGAGAACTTCTGTGGTATATTTGTTCTCCAGTTTGTGGGTTCCCCACCAGCGGGTATGGGATTTGATTTTATTGTGATTACACCCCTCCTACCGTCTCATTGCAGCTTCTCCTTTGTCTTTGGATGTGAGGTATCTTCTTTGGTGGGGTCCAGCATCTTCCTGTCGATCGTTGTTCCACAGTTAGTTGTCATTTTGGTGCTCTTGAAAAAGGAGGTGAGTGTACTTCCTTCTACTCCACCACCTTGAACCAATCTCCCCCAGCCAGTCCCATCCCCTCCAGCTATCTATCGAGGAGACTACTTATTCTTCCATACCCATCTCCAATGCCACCTCTTTGGAGGAAATATCTTGAATCCTCCCTAAGACAACGTCCTGTCCTCTGCACTCTCACAACTTGCTTTGGGTTTTTTTTTTCTAGAGTACCTTTCATACAAAGACATAATTATGTATGTGCCCATTGCCCCATTGTATCCATTTTCTAACTGATGCTGTAACAAAGTGCCACACACAACATAAATGAACCAGTGAGACCTTCAAGGTGGTGGAGGAGTAAGACGTGGAGATCACCTTCCTCCCCACAAATACACCAGAAATACATCTACATGTGGAACAACTCCTATAGAACACCTACTGAATGCTGGCAGAAGACCTCAGACTTCCCAAAAGTCAAGAAACTTCACACGTACCTGGCTACGGCAAAAGAGATAAAGAGACAAAAGATTAAGGACAGGGGCTTCCCTGGTGGCGCAGTGGTTGGGAGTCTGCCTGCCAATGCAAGGGACACGGGTTCGTGTCCCCTTTCACGAAGATCCCACATGCCACGGAGCAGCTGGGCCCGTAAGCCATGCCTGCTGAGCCTGCACGTCCGGAGCCTGTGCTCTGCAATGGGAGAGGACACAACAGTGAGAGGCCCGCGTACCGCAAAAAAAAA
>NW_020172599.1:13988-87329 GCF_003031525.2 Neophocaena asiaeorientalis asiaeorientalis
AGACCTGCACCTCTGGGAGGGACCTGTGAAGGAGGAAAAGTTTCCACACACTCTAAAGCACCTCCACTTGCGGAGACAGGGACTAGCAGGGGGGTAACTTCAGAGCCACAGAGGAGAGCTCAGCAATAGGGGTGCAGAGGGCAAAGTGGAGAGATTCCTGCACAGAGGATCAGTGCCAACCAGCACTCATCAGCCTGAGAGGCTTGTCTGTTTACCCGCCAGGGCGAGTAGGGTTTGGGAGCTGAGGCTCAGGCTTCAGAGGTCAGATCCCTGGGAGAGGACTGGGGTTGGCTGCATGAACACAGCCTGAAGGAGGCTAGTGCACAACAGCTAGCTGGGAGGGATCCAGGAAAAAGTCTAGAGCTGCCTAAGAGGCAAGAGACTGTTGTTTCAAGGTGCGCAAGGAGAGAGGATTCAGAGCACCACCTAAACGAGCTCCAGAGACGGGCGCAAGCTGTGGCTATCAGTATGGACCCCAGAGACAGGCATGAAATGCTAAGGCTGCTGCTGCAGCCACCAAGAAGCCTGTGTGAAAGCACAAGTCGCTATCCACAGTGCAGCCCACCACTGGCAGTGTCCCAAGATACAGGGACAACTTACCCAGAACACACTGCCTGCCTCAGGCTGTTGCAATGTCATGCTGGCCTCTGCTGCAGCAGGCTTGACCCGCATTCCACACCCCTCCTTAGTTCCGGCCTGAGTCAGCCAGAGCCCCTTAATGAGTTGCTACATTAACCCCATCCTGTCTGGGTGAAGAACAGATGCCCTCAGGCGACCTACACGCAAAGGCAGGGTCATATCCAAAGTGGAAACCCAGGAGCTGTGCGAACAAAGAAAAGAAAGGGAAATTTCCCCCAGCAGCTTCAGGAGCAGTGGATTAGATCTCCACAATCAATGTGATGTACCCAGCATCTCTGGAATACCTGAATAGACAATGAATCGTCCCAAAATTGAGGCAGTGGACTTTGGGAGCAACTATAGACTTGGGGTTTGCTTTCTGCATCTGATTTGTTTCTGGTCTTATGTTTATCTTAGTTTAGTATTTAGAGTTTATTATCGTTGGTAGATTTCTTTATTGATTTGACTGCTCTCTTCCTTTATATATATATATATTTTTTTTCTTTTTCTCTTTTTGCGAGTGTGTATAAGTATGCTTCTTTGTGTGATTTTGTCTGTACAGCTTTGCTTTTATCATTTGTCCTAGAGTACTTTCTGTCCGTTTTTGTTTGTTTGTTTGTTTTGTTTTGTTTGTATAGTTCTTAGCACTTGTTATCATTGGTGGATTTGTTTTTTGCTTTGCTTGCTCTCCTTTTTCCTTCTTTCTTTTTTTTCTTATTACTTGTTAATTTTTTAGTAAGTTTTTTATTCTTATTTTAATAACTTTTAATTTCATTTTCCTTTCTTTCTTTCTTTCTTTTCTTTCTTTCTCTCTCTCTTTCTTTCTTTCTTTCTTTCCTTTCCTTCCTTTTCTTACGAGCTGTGTGGCTGACAGGGTCTTGGCGCTACAGCAAGGTGCCAGGCCTGTGCTAATACGTTGGGAGAGCCAAGTTCATAACATTGGCGCACCAGAGACCTCCCAGTTCCATGTAATATCAAACAGTGAAAGCTCTCCCAGAGATCTCCATCTCAATGTTAAGACCCAGCTCCACTCAATGACCAGCAAGCTACAGCGCAGGACACCCTATGCCAAACAACTAGCAAGACAGGAAAACAACCACATACATTAGCAGAGAGGCTGCCTAAAATCATAATAAGGTCACAGACACCCCAAAACACACCGTCAGACTTGGTCCTGCCCACCAGAAACACAAGATCCAGCCTCATCCACCAAAACACAGGCACCAGCCACCTCCACCAGGAGACCTACACAACCCACTGAACCAACCTTAGCCACTGGGGACAGACACAAAAAGCAACAGGAACTACGAACCTCCAGTCTGCAAAAAGGAGACCCCAAACACAGTAAGTTGAGCAAAATGAGAAGACATAGAAACACACAGCAGATGAAGGAGCAAGGTAAAAACCCACCAGACCAATCAAATGAAGAGGAAATAGGCAGTCTACCTGAAAAGTAATGCAGACTAATGATAGTAACCATGATCCAAAATCTTGTAAATAGAATAGAGAAAATACAAGAAACTTTTAACAAGGACCTAGAAGAACTAAAGAGCAAACAATGATGAACAACACAATAAATGAAATTAAAAATTCTCTAGAAGGAGTCAAGAGCAGTATAACTGAGGGAGAGAAATGGATAAGTGACCTGGAAGATAAAATAGTGGAAATAACTACTGGGAGCAAGAGGGCAGACAGCAGAAGCAAGAACAACTACAATCCTTCAGCCTGTGGAACAAAAACCACTTTCACAGAAAGATAGACAAGATGAAAAGGCAGAGGGCTATGTACCAGATTAAGGACCAAGAAAAAGCAACTAAATGAAGTGGAGGGAGGCAACTGCCCAGAGAAATAATTCAGAATAATGTCAGTGAAGATGATTCAGGACCTCGGAAAAATAATAGAGGGAAAGATTGAGAAGATGCAAAATGTTTAACAAAGACCTAGAAGAATTAAAGAACAAACAGAAATGAACAATACAATAACTGAAATGAAAAATACACCAGAAGGAATCAATAGCAGAATAACTGAGGCAGAAGAATGGATAAGTGACCTGGAAGACAGAATGGTGGATTTCACTGCTGCACAACAGAATAAAGAAAAAAGAATGAAAAGAAATGAAGACAGCCTAAAAGACAACTGGGACAACATTGAATGCAACAACATTCACACTATAGTGGTCCCAGAAGGAGAAGAGAGAGAGAAAGGACCTGAGAAAATATTTGAAGAGATTATAGCCGAAAATTTCCCTAACATGGGAAAGGACATAGCCACTGAAATCCAGGAAGTGCAGAGAGTGACATACAGGATAAACCCAAGAAGAAACATGCCGAGACACATAGTAATCAAATGGGCAAAAATTAAAGACAAAGAAAAATTATTGAAAGCAGCAAGAGAAAGATGACAAATAATATACAAGGGAACTCCTATAAGGTTAACAGCTGACTTCTCAGCAGAAACTCTACAAGCCAAAAGGGAGTGGCATGATATATTTAAAGTGATGAAAGGGAAGAAACTACATCCAAGATTACTCTACCTGGCAAGGATCTCATTCAGATTCAGCAGAGAAATCAAAAGCTTTACAGACAAGCAAAAGCTAAGAGAATTCAGCACCACCAAACCGCTCTACAACAAGTGCTAAAGGAACTTCACTAAGTGGGAAACACAAGAGAAGAAAAGGACCTACAAAAACAAACCCAAAACAATCAAGAAAATGGAAAAAGGAATATACATATCCATAATTACCTTAAAGATGAATGGAATAAATGCTCCAACCAAAATACACAGGCTCGCTGAATGGATATAAAAACAAGACCCATATATATGCTGTCTATAAGAGACCCAATTCAGACCTAGGGAGAAGTACAGACTGAAAGTGAGGGGATGGAAAAAGATATTCCATTCAAATGGAAATCAAAAGAAAGCTGGAGTAGCAACACTCATATCAGATAAAACAGACTTTAAAATAACAAATGTTACAAGACAAAAGGAAGTTCACTACATATTAATCAAGGGATCAATCCAAGAGAAGATATAATAATTATACATGCATGCAATATAGGAGCACCTCAATACATAAGGCAAATGATAACAGGTATAAAAGAGGAAATCGACAGTAACACAGTAATAGTGGGGGACTTTAAAATCTCACTTACACCAATAGACAGATAATCCAGAAAGAAAATTAATAAGGAAACACAAGCTTTAAATAACACAGCAGACCTGATATATTTAATTGACATTTATAGGATGTTCCATCTAAAAACAGCAGATTATACTTTCTTCTCACATGCACATGGAACATTCTCTAGGATAGATAACATCTTGGGTCACAAATCAAGCCTCAGTAAATTTAAGAAAATTGAAAAAATATCAAGCATCTTTTCCAACCATAATGCTATGAGATTAGAAGTAAACTACAGGGGAAATAAAGTAAAAAGCACAAACACATGGAGTCTAAAAAATATGTTACTGAATAACCAAGAGATCACTGAAAAAGTCAAAGAGGAATCAAAAATTACCCAGAGACAAATAACAATAAAAACATGACAATCCAAAATCTATGGGATACAGCAAAATCAGTTGTCAGAGAGAAATTTATAGCAATACAATCCTACCTCAAGAAACAAGAAAAATCTCAAATGAACAATCTAACCTTACACCTAAAGGAACTACAGAAAGAAGAACAAACAAAAACCAAAGGTAGTAGTAGGAAAGAAATCTTAAAGATAAGAGCAGAAATAAATGAAATAGAAACAAAGAAAACAATAGCAAAGATCATTAAACCAAAAAGCTGTTCTTTGAGAAGATAAAAAAAATTAATAAACTTTTAGGCAGACTCCTCAAGAAAAATAGGGAGAGGACTCAAATCAGTAAAATTAGAAGTGAAAAATGAGAAGTTAGAATGGACAACACAGAGCATCATAAGAGACTAGTACAAGAAACTCTATTCCAATAAAATGGAAAACCTAGAAGAACAGCCACAAATTTGTGTACAACCAGGAATTCTTACAAAGGTATAACCTTCCAAGACTGAACCAGGAAGAAATAGAAAACATGAACCAACTCAGCAATTTAAAAAATGGAATTGAGTTATTTGTAGTGAGGTGGATGGACCTAGTGTCTGTCATACAGAGGGAAGTAAGTTAGAAAAAGAAAAACAAATACTGTATGCTAACACATATATATGGAATCTAAAAAAAAAAAGGTTCTGAAGAACCTGGGGCAAGACAGGAATAAAGACGCAGAAGTAGAGAATTGACTTAAGGACATGGGGAGGGGGAATGGTAAGCTGCGACAAAGTGGGAGAGTGGCATGGACATATATACACGACCAAATGTAAAATAGATAGCTAGTGGGAAGCAGCCACATAGCACAGAGAGATCAGCATGGTGCTTTGTGACCTCCTAGAGGGGAGGGATATGGAGGTTGGGAGAGAGATGCAAGAGGGAGGAGATACGGGAATATATGTATAAGTATAGCTGATTCGCTTTGTTATAAAGCAGAAAGTAACACACCATTGTAAAGTAATTATACTCCAATAAAGATGTTAAATATATATATATAATTCTCCAAAGAAGACATACAGGTGACCAAGAAGCACATGAAAAGCTGTTCAGCATCACTAATAATTAGAGAAATGCAAATCAAAAGTAAAATGAGGTATTACCTCCCACCAGTTAGAATGGGCATCATCAGAAAATCTACAAACAACAAATGCTGGAGAGGGTGTGGAGAAAAGGGAACCCTCTTGCACTGTTGGTGGGAATGTAAATTGATACAGCCATTATGGAGAACATTATGAAGGTTCCTTACAAAACTAAAAACAGAATTACCATATGATCCAGCAATCCCACTACTGGTCATATACCCAGAGAAAACCATAATTCAAAAAGACATAAGCACCCCAATATTCAGTGCAACCCTATTTACAATAGCCAGGTCATGGAAGCAACCTAAATGCCCAACGACAGAAGAATGGATAAAGAAGATGTGGTACATATATACAATGGAATATTACTCAGCCATAAAAGGAACACAATTGGGTAATTTGTAGAGATGTGGATGGACCTAGAGACTGTCATGCAGAGTGAAGTAATTCAGAAAAAGAAAAGCAAATATCATATATTAACGTATATATGTGGAATCTAGAAAAATATTACAGAAGAACTGGTTTGCAAGGCAGAAATAGAGATACAGATGGTAGACAACAAACGTATTGACACTAAGGAGGGAAAGTGGGGTAGGTGTGTGGTGGTGGTGGGATAAATTTGGAGATTGGCATTCACATATATATACTATGTGTAAAATAGATAACTAATAAGAACCTGCTGTGTAAAAAAATAAAATAAAATTCAAAAAAACACATAAAGAATGACACCAAAAAAAAAAAGGCTTCAGGGTAGTGATGTGTAGAGTGATAGTAAGATGGGTTATAATAAAAACAAATTTTCAATCTCAAAAAAAAAGAGGATAGGAGAAGTTTTCCCATGAAAATGGAAATAAAAAGATAACTCAGGTAGCAATATTTATATCATTCAAAATAGACAAAAAATAGGCTGTAACAAGAGAAAAAAACATTACATAATGATAAAGGGATCAACCCAATGAGAAGCTAGAACAATTGTAAATATTTATGCAGCCAAAATAAGAGCACCTAAATACATCAAGCAACTTTTAACAAACATAAAGGGAGAATTTGACAGTAACACAATAATACTGGAGATTTTAAAAATCACCTACATCAGTGGACAGATCATCCAGACAGAACTACAATAAGAAAAATCTGGCCTTAAAGACACATTATAACAAATAGACTTAGTAGATATATATAAAACATTTTATCCAAAAGTAGCAGAATATACATTTTTTCAAGTGCACATGGAACCTTCTCAAGGATAGACCATATGTTGGGACACAAAACAAGTCTCCATAAATGTAAGAAGATTGAAATCATATCAGTCATCTTTTCCAACCGCAGTGGTGTAATACTAGAAATGAACTTCAAAAAAAACTGAAAACCAGAACTGCAAGGAGGCTAAACAACATGCTACTAAACAACCAATGGGTCACTGAAAAAAAAAAGGAACTCAAAAAATACCTGGAGACTAAGGGAAATACAAACGTAACAGTCCAAAATCTATTGGATTCAGCAAAAGCAGCAAAAAGAGAGACTTTTATAACAATACAAGCCTACATCAGGAATCAAGAAAAATCTCAAGTAAACAGTGTAACCATATGCCTAAAGGAACTAGAAAAAAACCCCACCAAAGTAGAAAGAATGAAATGATAAAGATCAGAGCAGAAAGAAATGAAATAGAGACTAAAAAACATTAGACAACATCAATGAAACTTATACCTGGTTCTATGAAAAGATTAACAAAATTGATAAACCTTTAGCAAGAGTTATGTAGACAAAATGAGAGCGAGCCTAAATATGTAAAGTAAGAAATAAAAGAGAAGTTACAATTGACACCACTGATATAGAAAGATCATAAGAGATTACTACAATTATACACCAATAAAATGGACAACTTAGAAGAAGTAGGTAAATTCCTAGAAGCATACAAACTCTCAAGAGTGTTTCAGGAAGAAATAGATAATATGAATGGACCAATTACCAGTAATGAAATTAATTCACTAATAAAAAATTAACTCTCAACCATAAAAAGTTCAGGACCAGAAGGCTTCACATGTGAATTTGACCAAACATTTAAAGAAGAGTTAACACCTATTTTTTCACAGCATTACAAAAAAATGAAGAGAAAATAACACTTTTGAATTCATTATATGAAGCCATCATCATTCTGATATGAAAATCAAAGACACCACAATAAAGAAATTACAGACCAATATCACTGATGAACATAGATGCAAAAATCCTCAACAAAATATTAGCAAACCAATTTCAACAATACAATAAAAAGATCATATACCATGATCAAATGGATTTATCCCAGGGATACAAGGGTGGTCCAATATTTGCAAATCAATCAATGTGATACACCACATTAACAAAATGAACACTTAAAATCATATGATCATCTCAACAGATGCAAAAAAAGACGTTTGACAAAATTCAACATCCATTTATGATAAAAAAAAACCTCTTAACAAAGTAGGTATAGAACAAAGTGAGTATAAAATTGGGTATATGACAAAACTACAGCTAGCATCATACTAAAAATTCAAAAGCTGAAATTATTTTCTAAGTTCAGGAATGAGACAAGGGTGCCAAGTCTCCCCACCTTTATTCAACATAGTGTTGGATTTCCTATCAACAGTAATCAGATGGTAAAAAGAAGGAAAGGGAATCTGAATTAGAAGGAAATAAGTAAAATTGTCACTGTTTGCACATGACATGATAATATATGTACAAAATTCTAAAGATACCACCAAAATACTACTAGAACTAATAAATGAATTTAGTAAAATTGTGGGATATGAAATTAATTACAGAAATCTGTTGTGTTTCTATACACAAACAATGAACTATCAGAAAGGGAAATTAATTTTTAAAATTCCATTTACAATTGCATCAGAAAGATAAAAATACCTAGAAATAATCTTTATAAAGCTTATTTAATCTCTCTAAGACAGGTACAAATATATTGATGTGCTTGTAAAACTGTGATGTGCTTGGAAAGCTATAAGATTTTAATTAAAGAAATTGAAGACAACACAAACAAATGGAGAATTATACAGTGCTCATGGATTGAAAGAATTAATATTGTTAAAATGTCCATAATACTCAAGGCAATCTACAGATTCATTGCAATCCCTATCAAAATGCCAAATGCATTTTTTCACAGAACTGGAACAAATTCTAAAATTTATATTGAGACACAAAAGACCTTAACTAGCCAAAACAATCGTGAGAAAAACATCCAAATGTGGGGTATCATATTCCCTGATTTCAAACTGTACTACAAAGCTATGGTAATCAAAACATTATGGTAGTGGCACAAAAACAGACACATAGATTAATGGAACAGAATAGAAAGTCCATAAATAAACCGTCTCTTATATGGTCAATTAATCTTTGGCAGCCTCATCAACAAATGGTATTGAGTAAAGTGCACAGTTACATGCAGAAGAGTCAAACTGGACTACTTTCCCACACCACATACAAAAATAAACTCAAAATGGATTAAAGGTTTGAATGTAATACCTGAAACCATAAAACTCCCAGAAGAAAACATAGGCAGTACACTTTTAGACATCAGTCTTAGCAATATTTTTCAGATACGTCTCCTCAGGCAAGGGACTCAAAAACAAAAATAAACAAATGAGACTACATCAAACTAAAAAGATTTTTACAGCAGAGGAACCTATCAACAAATAAAAAAGGTATCCTACTGAGTGGAAGAAGATATTTGAAAATGATATATCTGATAAGGAGTCAATATCCAAACTATATGTAGAACTCATACAACTCAACATCAAAAACAAACAACCCAATTATAAAATCGGCAGAAGACTGAATAGACATATTTTTCAAGGAAGACATATAGATGACCAATAGACACATGAAAAAAATGCCCAACATTAATAATCATCAAGAAAATGAAAATCAAACCACAATCAGGTACCATCTTACATCTTTCAGAATGGCTATCATCAAAAGACAACAAATAACAAGTGTTGATGAGGATGTGGATAAAGGAGAGCCCTCATGCACTGTTGGAGGCATTGTATATTGGTGAAGTCACTATGCAAAACAGTATGAAGGCTTCTCAATAAATAAAAAATAGAACTACCATATGATCTAACAATTTCACTTCTGGGTATTTACCCAAAATAAAACACTAATTGAAAAAGATATATGCATCTCAGTGTTCATTGCAGCATTATTTATAATAGCCAAGATATGGAAGCAAATTAAGTGTCCATTGATAGCTGAATGGATAAAGTCATGGTATAAGATACAGTATAAGTTACGTGGCCATAAAAAAATGAAATCTTGCCATCTGAAACAACATAGATAGACCTAAAGAGTTTTATTCTAAGTGAAATACATCAGTCAGAAAAAGCCAAATACAATGTGATTTCACTTATATATAGAACCTAAAAATAAATAAAATGAACAAACAAAACAAAAACAGACTCATATACAGAGAAATGATGTTTACAAGAGGGAGGGGTTTGGGGTGGGCAAAATAGGTGAAGTGGATTCAGAGGTACAAACCTCCAGTTGTGTAATATTTAAGTCATAGGGATATAATATACAGCATAAAAATTTGGTCAGTAATATTGTAATAACTTACTATAGGGACGGATATTTACTATACTTATTTGTGCAATCACTTTATACTATATACAAATTTCAAATCATTATGTAGTACACATGAAACTAACATAATATTGTATGTTAACTGTATTTCAATTAAAAAAAGAAAGAGCATGTGATGTGAAACAATGTATATAAAGGAAAACGCTTTATTTATTTATTATTTTTATAATTTTAATTTTATATTGGAGTATAATTGATTGACAATGCTGTGCTAGTCTCAGGTGTACAGCAAAGTGATTCAGTTATACATATACATGTATCTATTCTTTATAAAATTATTGTCCCATTTAGGCTATTACAGAGTATTGAGCCTGTGCTATAAAGTAGGTCCTTGTTGGTTATCTATTTTAAATATAGCAGTGTGTACACGTCAATCCCAAATTCCCCATCTATCCCTCCCTCCTACCCTTCTTCCCTGGTAACCATGAGTTCGTTTTCAAAGTCTGTGAGTCTGTTTTGAGTAAAGTGATCTCATTGGAGATAAAGATTCTATACTTTTATCAAAGTGAAAATAAATGTGATTTCACTGTCCAGAAGATGGCGGAAGAGTAAGACGCGGAAATCACCTTCCTCCCCACACATACATCAGAAATACATCTACATGTGGAAAAACACCTACAGAACACCAACTGAACACTGGCAGAAATCCTCAGACCTCCCAAAAGGCAAGAAACTCCCCACGTACCTGGGTAGGGAAAAAGAAAAAAAAATAAACAGAGACAAAAGAATAGGAATGGGACCTGCACCAGTGGGAGGGAGCTGTGAAGGAGGAAAGGTTTCCACACACTAGGAAGCCCCTTCGCGGGCAGAGACTGTGGGTAGCGGAGGGGGGAAGCTTCAGAGCCGCGGAAGAGGGCGCAGCAACAGGGGTGCGGAGGGCAAAGCGGAGAGATTACCGCACAGAGGATCGGTGCTGACCAGCACTCACCAGCCTGAGAGGCTTGTCTGCTCACCCGCCGGGACGGGTGGGGGATGGGAGCTGAGGCTCGGGCTTCGGTCAGATCCCAGGGAGAGGAATGGGGTTGACTGCATGAACATAGCCTGAAGGGGGCTACCGCACCACGGCTAGACGGGAGGAAGTCCGGGAATAAGTCTGGAGCTGCCGAAGAGGCAAGAGACATTTTCTTCCCTCTTTGTTTCCTGGTGTGTGAGGACAGGGGATTAAGAGCGCTGCTTAAAGGAGCTCCAGAGACAGGCGCCAGCCGCGGCTAACAGCGTGGACCACAGAGACAGGCATAAGATGCTAAGGCTGCTGCTGCAGCCACCAAGAAGCCTGTGAGTGAGCACAGGTCACTCTCCACACCTCCCTTCCCGGGAACCTGTGCAGCCCGCCACTGCCAGGGTCCCGGGATCCAGGGACAACTTCCCCAGGAGAACACACGGTGCGCCTCAGGCTGCTGCAACGTCCTACTGGCTTCTGCTGCCACAGGCTTGCCCCGCATCCACACCCCTCCCTCCCCCCGGCCTGAGTGAGCCAGAGCCCCCGAATCAGCTGATCCTTTAACCTCGTCTTGTCTGAGCGAAGAACAGAGACCCTCCAGCGACCTACATGCAGAGGCGGGGCAAAATCGAAAGCTGAGCCCTGGGAGCTGTGCAAAAAAAGAAAACAAAGGGAAATTTCTCCAAGCAGCCTCAGGAGCAGCGGATTAAATCTCCACAATCAATTTGATATGCCCTGCATCGGTGGAATACCTGAATAGACAAGGAATCATCCCAAATTGAGGAGGTGTATTCTGAGAGCAAGATTTGTAATTTTTTCCCCTTTTCCTCTTTTTGTGAGTTTGTATGTGTATGCTTCTGTGTGAGATTTTGCTGTATAGATTTGCTTTCACCATTTGTCCTAGGGTTCTGTCCGTCCGTTTGTATTTTTTTTACTTAAAATTTTTTTTCTTAATAATTAGTTTTTATTTTAATAATTATAGCCAGGAGTCAGTGCTGTGCCCCTGAGATGGGACAGCCACTGCAGGATGCTGGTCCACAAGACATCTCCCTACTTGAAGTAATATCAAATGGTGGAAATCTCCCAGAGATCTCCATCTCAACAACAAGAACCAGATCCACTCAACGACCAGCAATCTACAGTGCTGGACACCTTATGCCAAACAACTAGAAAGACAGGAACACAACCCCACCCATTTGCAGAGAGGCTGCCTAAAATCATAATAAGGCCACAGACACACCAAAACACACCACCAGACATAGACCTGCCCACCAGAAAGACAAGATCCAGCCTCATCCACCAGAACACAGGCACTAGTCCCCTCCACCAGGAAGCCTACACAACACACTGAACCAACATTAGCCATTAGGGAGAGACACCAAAAACAACAGGAACTACGAATCTGCAGCCTGCAAAATGGAGACCCCAAACACAGTAAGATAAGCAAAATGAGAAGACAGAAAAAAACACAGCACAGATGAAGGAGCAAGATAAAAACCCACCAGACCTAACAAATGAAGAGGAAATAGGCAGTCTACGTGAAAAAGAATTCAGAATAAAATGGAAACCAAAAGAAAGCTGGAGTAGCAATTCTCATATCAGACAAAATAGACTTTAAAATAAAGACTATTAGAAGAGACAAAGAAGGACACTACATAATGATCAAGGGATCAATCCAAGAAGATATAACAATTGTAAATATTTATGCACCGAACGTAGTAGCACCTCAATACAGAAGGCAACTACTAACAGCTATAAAAGGGGAAATCGACAGTAACACATTCATAGTAGGGGACTTTAACACGCCACTTTCACCCATGGACAGATCATCCAAAATGAAAATAAATAAGGAAACACAAGCTTTAAATGATACGTTAAACAAGATGGACTTAATTGATATTTATAGGACATTCCATCCAAAAACAGCAGAATACACATTATCCTTAAGTGCTCATAGAACATTTTCCAGGAGAGATCATATCTTGGGTCACAAATAAATCCTTGGTAAACTTAAGAAAATTGAAATTTTATCAAGTATCTTTTCTGACCACAACACTATGAGACTAGATATCTATTACAGGAAAAGATATGTAAAAAATACAAACAAATGCAGGCTAAACAATACACTACTCAATAACGAAGTGATCACTGGAGAAATCAATGAGGAAATAAAAAAATACCTAGAAACAAATGACAATGGAGACAAGACGACCTAAAACCTTTGGGATGCAGCATCAGCAGTTCTAAGAGGGAAGTTTATAGCAATGCAATCCTACCTTAAGAAATAGGAAACATCTACAATAAACAACCTAACCTTACACCTAAAGCAATTAGAGAAAGAAGAACAAAAAAAACCCAAAGTAAGCAGAAGGAAATAAATCATAAAAATCAGATCAGAAATGAATGAAAAAGAAATGAAGGAAACAGTAGCAAAGATCAAGAGAACTAAAAGCTGGTTCTTTGAGAAAAAAGATTGATGAGCCATTAGCCAGACTCAACAAGAAGAAAAGGGAGAAGACTCAAATCAATAGAATTAGAAATGAAAAAGGAGAAGTAACAACTGACACTGCAGAAATACAAAAGATCATGAGAGATTACTACAAGCAACTCTATGCCAATAAAATGGATAACCTGGAAGAAACGGACAAATTCTTAGAAATGCACAACCTGCCAAGACTGAATCAGGCAGAAATAGAAAATATGAACAGAACAATCACAAGCATTGAAATTGAAACTGATTTAAAATCTTCCAACAAACAAAAGCCCAGGACCAGATGGCTTCACAGGTGAATTCTATTAAACATTTTCAGAAGAGCTAACACCTATCCTTCTCAAACTCTTCCAAAATATAACAGAGGGAGGAACACGCCAAAACTCTTTCTACAAGGACACCATCACCCTGATACCAAAACCAGTCAAGGATTTCACAAAGAAAGAAATCCACAGTCCAATATCACTGATGAACGTAGATGCAAAAATCCTGAACAAAATACTAGCAAACAGAATCCAATAACACATTAAAAGGATCATACACCATGATCCAGTGGGGTTTATTCCAGGATGCAAGGATTCTTCAATATTCAGAAATCAATCAACGTGATAAACCATATTAACAAATTGAAAGAGAAATACCATATGATCATCTCAATAGACGCAGAGAAAGCTTTCGACAAAATTCAACATCATTTATGATAAAAACCCTGAAGAATGTAAGGATAGAGGGAACTTTCCTCATCATACTAAAGGCCATATATGACAAAACCACAGCCAACATCATCCTCAATGGTGAAAAACTGAAACCATTTCCACTAGGATTAGGAAGAAGACAAGGTTGCCCACTCGCACCACTCTTAATCAACATAGTTTTGGAAGTTTTAGCCACAACAATCAGAGAACAAAAGGAAATAAAAGAGATCGAATTCAGCAAAGAAGTAAAGCTGTCACTGTTGGCAGATGACGTGATGCTATACGTAGAGAATACTAAAAATGCTCCCAGAAAACTACTAGAGCTAATAATAAATTTGGGAAAGTAGCAGGAAAGAAAATTAATGCACAGAAATCTCTGGCACTCCTGTACACTAATGATGAAAAATCTGAAAGTGAAATTAAGAAAACACTCTCATTTACCATTGCAAAATAAAGAATAAAATATCTAGGAATAAACCTACCTAAGGAGACAAAAGACCTGTAAGCAGAAAGTTATAAGATACTGATGAAAGAAATTAAAGATGATACAAATAGATGGAGAGATATACCATGTTCTTGGATTGGAAGAATAAACATTGTGAAAATGACTCTAATACCCAAAGCAATCTACAGATTCAATGTAATCCCTATCAAACTACCACTGGCATTTTTCACAGAACTAGAACAAAAATTTTCACAATTTGTATGGAAACACAAAAGACCCCGAGTAGTCAAAGCAATCTTGAGAATGAAAAACAGCTGGAGAAATCAGGCTCCCTGACTTCAGATTAGACTACAAAGTTACAGTAATCAAGACAGTATGGGACTGGCACAAAAACAGAAAGATAGATCAATGGAATAGGATAGAAAGCCCAGAGATAAACTCACACACATATGGTCACCTTATCTTTGATAAAGGAGGCAGGAATGTACAGTGGAGAAAGGACAGCCTCTTCAATAAGTGGTGCTGGGAAAATTGGACAGGTACATGTAAAAGTATGAGATTATTTCACTCCCTAACACCATACACAAAAATAAGCTCAAAATGGATTAAAGACCTAAATGTAAGGCCAGAAACTATCAAACTCTTAGAGGTTAATATAGGCAGAAAACTCTATGGCATAAATAACAGCAAGATCATTTTGACCCACCTCCAAGAGAAATTGAAATAAAACCAATAATAAACAAACGGGACCTAATGAAACTTCAAATCTTCTGCACAGCAAAGGAAATCATAAAGAAGACTAAAAGACAACCCTCAGAATGGGAGCAAATATTTGCAAATGAAGCAACTGACAAAGGATTAATCTCCAAAATTTACAAGCAGCGCCTGCAGCTCAATAACAACAACAAAAAAACCCTATCCAAAAATGAGCAGAAGATATAAATAGACATTTATCCAAAGAAGATATACAGATTGCCAACAAACACATGAAAGAATGCTCAACATCATTAATCATTAGAGAAATGCAACTGAAAACTACAGTGAGATATCATCTCACACCAGTCAGAATGGCCATCATCAAAAAATCTAGAAACAGTCAATGCTGGAGAGGGTGTGGAGAGAATGGAACACTCTTGCACTGCTGGTGGGAATATGAATTGGTACAGCCACTATGGAGAGCAGTATGGAGGTTCCTTAAAATATTACAGATAGAAATACCATATGACCCAGCAATCCCACTACAGGGCATATACCCTGAGAAAACCATAACTCAAGAAGAGCCATGTACCAAAATGTTCATTGCATTTCTATTTACAATAGCCTGGAGATGGAAACAGCCTAAGTGTCCATCATCAGATTAATGGATAAAGAAGTTGTGGCACATATATACAATGGAATATTACTCAGCCATAAAAAGAAACGAAATTGAGTTATTTGTAGTAAGGTGGATGGACCTAGAGTCTGTCATACAGAGTGAAGTAAGACAGAAAGAGAAAAACAAATATTGTATGCTAGCACATATATATGGAAATTAAGAGAAAAAAATGTCATCAAGAACCTAGGGGTAAGACAGGAATAAAGACACAGACCTACTAGAGAATGGACTTGAGGATATGGGGAGGGGGAAGGGTAAGCTGTGACAAAGTGAGAGAGTGGCATGGACATATATACACTAACAAAAGTAAAATAGATAGTGGGAAGCAGCCGCATAGCACAGGGAGATCAACTTAGTGTTTTGTAACCACCTAGAGTGGTGGGATAGGGAGGGTGCGAGGGAGGGAGATGCAAGAGGGAAGAGGTATGGGAACATATGTATATTCATAACTGAGTCACTGTTATAAAGCAGAAACTAACACACCATTATAAAGCAATTATACTCCAATAAAGATGTAAAAATAAAATGATAAAAAATGTGAGACTTCCAGGAAGATGGCAGAAGAGTAAGACGCGGAGATCACCTTCCTCCCCACAGATACACCAGAAATACATCTACACGTGGAACAACTCCTACAGAACACCTACTGAATGCTGGCAGAAGCCCTCAGACCTCCCAAAAGGCAAGAAACCCCCCACGTACCTGGGTAGGGCAGAAGAATAAACAAAGACAAAAGATAGGGACAGGACCTGCACCAGTGGGAGGGAGCTGTGAAGGAGGAAAGGTTTCCACACACTAGGAGGCCCCTTCGCGGGTGGTGACTGTGGGTGGTGGAGGGGGGAGCTTTGGAGCCATGGAGGAGAGCACTGCAACAGGGGTTCGGAGGGCAAAGCGGGGAGATTCCCGCACAGAGTATCAGTGCCGACAGGAACTCACCAGCCCGAGAGTCTTCTCTGCTCCCCCACCGCGGCGGGCAGGGCTGGGAGCTGAGGCTCAGACTTCGGTCAGAGCACAGGGAGAGGACTGGGGTTCACCGCATGAACACACCCTGCAGGGGGTTAGTGCACCACAGCTGGCCGGGAGGGAGTCCTAGGAAATGTCTGGACCTGCCCAAGAGGCAAGAGAGTTTTTCTTCCCCTTTTGTTTCCTGGTGCGCGAGGAAAGGGGATTACGAACGCTGCTTAAAGGAGCTCCAGAGACGGGCGCGAGCCACGGCTAAAAGTGCGGACCCCAGAGACAGACATGAGATGCTAAGGCTGATGCTGCCACCACCAAGAAGCCTGTGTGCGAGCACAGGTTATTATCCACACACCTCTTCTGAGGAGCCTGTGCAGCCTGCCACTGCCAGGGTCCCGGAATCCAGGGTCAACTCCTCTGGGAGAACACACTGTGCGCCTCAGGCTGGTGCAACATCACGCTGGCCTCTGATGCCGCAGGCTCGCCCCGCACTCTGTGCCCCTCCCTCCCCCCAGTCTGAGTGAGCCAGAGCCCCCGAAGCAGTGGCTCCTTCAACCCCGTCCTGTCTGAGCGAAGAACAGATGCCCTCCGGCGACATACACGCAGAGGCGGGTCCAAATCCAAAGCTGAGCCCCTGGGAGCTGTGAGAACAAAGAGAAAGGGATATCTCTCCCAGCAGCCTCAGAAGCAGTGGATTAAAGCTCCACAACCAACTTGATGTACCCTGCATCTGTGGAATACATGAATAGACAACGAATTATCCCAAGAAGATAGATCCATGAAACAGTATAGAAAGCTCAGAGACCCACGCACATATGGTCACCTTATCTTTGGTAAAGGAGGCAGGAATGTACAGTGGAGAAAGGACAGCCTCTTCAATAAGTTGTGCTGGGAAAACTGGACAGGTACATGTAAAATTTTGAGATTATTTCACTCCCTAACACCATACACAAAAATAAGCTCAAAATGGATTAAAGACCTAATTACAAGGTCAGAAACTATCAAACTCTTAGAGGGAAACATAGGCAGGACACTCTATGACATAAATCACAGCAAGGCCCTTTTTGACCCACCTCCTAGAGAAATGGAAATACAAACAAAAATAAACAAACGCGACCTAATGAAACTTCAAATCTTTTGCACAGCAAAGGAAACCATAAACAAGACCAAAAGACAACCCTCAGATTGGGAGAAAATATTTGCAAATGAAGCAACTGTCGAAAGATTAATCTCCAAAATTTATAAGCATGTCATGCAGCTTAATAACAAAAAATCAAACAACCCAATCCAAAAATGGGCAGAAGACCTAAATAGACATTTCTTCAAAGAAGATATACAGACTGCCAACAAACACATGAAAGAATGCTCAATATCACTAATCATTAGAGCAATGCAACTCAAAACTACAATGAGATATCATCTCACACCAGTCAGAAGCTAAATAAAATAAACCAGCCATAAAAGGATAAAAAAATGTGATTTCAATAGACTGTAATACGTTTGTATGCATATTGTGATGAACAGAGGAAGCACTACAAAAATGATACATAGTAATATATTCAATAGCACTATAAATAAATCAGAGTGTAATCCAAAAAATTCTCAACGAAAAGCACATGAAGGCAAGAAGGAGGAATGTGAGGAACAAAAAGCAGAATGAGTACACCGAAAAATGATAATAAAATGCAATACTTAAGTCCTAACATATAAACAATTTCTTTAAATGTAAATGGTTTTAATACACCAGTTAAAAGTCAGAGGTTGGGAGATTGGATTAATAAGAGAAACATGACCCAATAAATACACTTCAGACGTGATGACAAAGATAGATTAAAGGTAAAAGGATAGAAAAAGATATACTTTGTAAACGTTTTATTTACTTTTCCACTGTTTTTAAAATATTTTTATTAGCAATAAATACTTTTTATCAAATTAATTTCGTGGTCACATTCTTTAATATTTTATTGGTTTAAGTTTTTATATTTCAAATATATACCATTTACTTATTGTGAAATTGATTAGTCAAACTTGAGACTATTTTCATAAACACAGTAACTTTACATGACAGATTTTACAGCTTGAGGCTCACGTTAGCCAATTGATTTCTGTGTTCTGTTTTGAAGACATGCATAGAGATAGTTCTAATTACACAGAATAGAAATGACAAAACATAAGTTTTTTAAATAGTAGTTTCCCTTATATTTAACAATGCTCTTTAATTAACTGTTCTAGAAAGCATGAAAAAGTATAGAGTGTCTTGTGACGGTTTCAAAGTTGAATCATCAACAATATCTAATAACTATTGTCATTCCTGTATTGGTTTTTATTCTATGTGGAGGGCATGAATAAATGGCCTCCCCAGAAAATATGCCTCCACTACTTGGAAGAAAAGACATTTAAATTGCATGGTAACATTTGATATTAAGATATTTTAATCTGTGACCTTTCACATAGTTTCATATATCTTAGTTCTTCTCTCATCAGAGGTGCATTCAATTTCTAAACAGTTGATCTAAGTTGTTTTTCATATTGATTCCACACTTGTCTCAGTTTAATCTCAGACACCTTGAAGTTAAAAAACAAGAGATTATTTCTATACGCTGCCACAATGACTTTATTGAATGTGTTAAAAAAATATCAGCAGGACATGTAAGGTTGTACAACGATGTTATGTTGATATTTATCTAATGGCAGAGATATTTAGCTGATGGGATCTTTTTATCAGCTTTCCCAAAAGTGATTTCTTGTCTCATTTGAATTATTCATAGGACATAATGTCTCAAGCTTCATGATGAAAATTAAATTTGGTACTCACATTCCACAGATCTACAAACTGTGCTGAAAAGCCCATAGTCTAAAGAACATGCTTTATTCAGGTCAGACAATTTGCATGGAATTACCCAACATTGTTTAATGTTAATTTTTTTTCTTATTCAAACAGAAAGTCACAAAAATTATAATCATCCTCATCAGTTCACTCAGTCCCATGTAATTAATTTTTTTATCTTGATCTTTTGTTAGCACTTTTATGAATTAATCAGTTTTCCATTAGAGTTCTGAAAATGCTTATTCATTCATTTCAGCAGTATAGTCAGTTACCAGAAACCTGTGCTTGTCAGAGTCTTTTCCATGAATTCCTTGAAGATGGAACCCTTTTATAGGAATATTTTTGCAAAAGCATGAGAGTAAACCCAGATCTGTCTGTAAATGACAAAAGACTTAAAAATGACCATGGTTAAAGATTTGATGAAAGTTCATAATAATGCAATTGACAAGGAAATTTAGTTATTTCTGAGATATATATTTTAAAATAATAACAAGAATTATGACTTATAAGATTATACCAGAACATATAAGAATTTTAGGAATTTCATGTAATGTCTGAAATATTTATATTAACATATTTCCATACAAATAACCCAAAGAAAGTTTAGTATTAGTTGTTTTTTAGGTTTTTTAAATTTTTAATTTATTTTTTTTATACAGCAGGTTCTTATTAGTCATCAATTTTATGCACATCAGTGTATACATGTCAATCCCAATCTCCCAATTCATCACACCACTAACCTCACTCCCCCACAGCTTTCCCCCCTTGGTGTCCATACGTTTGCTCTCTACATCTGTGTCTCAACTTCTGCCCTGCAAACCGATTCATCTGTACCATTTTTCTAGGTTCTACATACATGAGATAATGTATGATATTTGTTTTTCTCTTTCTGACTTACTTCACTCTGTATGACAGTCTCTAGGTCCATCCACGTCTCAACAAATGACCCAATTTCATTCCTTTTTATGGCTGAGTAACATTCCATTGTATATATGTACCACAACTTCTTTATCCATTCATCTGTTGATGTGCATTAAACATTGTTTAATGTTAATATTTCAAAGGAGAAATTGTTATATTAACATCAGATTAAGTAAACATCAATGTAAAGGAAACGTATAGAGACAAAGATGGTAATTACATAATGATAAAAGGGTCAATCCACCAAGAAGACACAACAATTCTAAATGTGTATGTAGCAAACAACAGAGCATCAAAAAACATCAAGCAAAAACTGATAAAACTGAAAAGAGAAATAGACAAATCTGAAGTTATATTCAGGGATTTCAGCATTTCCCTTTCAGCAACTGATAGGCTGGAAAATAGCAAATTAGCAAAAATATAGAAGAATTAAGGTCCCTTGGCCAGCTATGTTCCTATGCACAGCTGCATTGTCAGAGACAGCATCTCCACTGGAGTCTTCTTTATCTAGGGCCTTTGGCAGAGACCTTCTTCAGGTGTGTCTGCATATGGAGGTGAGTAGAATATTAGCTACACTTTTCTCTACTCTGACTCAATATGAAAACTTTTCCATTCATAGCTCTTCCCCTTTTTTTCCTCTCCCTGACCCTGAGTATGTAAAGTGGTAGAGGTCTTTTATTTGGGGCTCCCTGGGCAATGAGACAATTCCCTATATCTGTGTTGATCTACCTTACTCTCAACTGATGCTCTTACAGGGAGAAAAAATTGAAAAATAGGGGAGTTGATGCTCTCTCCAGTTTAGCTTCTTGTGTATACTGTTACAGTAAGTAATTAAAGGCTTGTTGTATTAATCAGATTGTTGGTTTTAATTCTGGCTTGTTGTCTTTACTGGATACACCAACATATGGAAGTTCATTTGTCTTCAGCTTAGCTCAGCTCTTGACAAAACTTTAGGGGAGAGAGGTAACATCAGCAAATGGTGGAATAGGAGTTTCCAGCTTATGTCCCTTCACAGAAACATTGATACAACAGCTATCAACATGCAAAAATATTTTCATGAGAACTCTGGATTCCAATTAAGAGAATATAGTGCCCAGGATGAACACAGAAATTAGAAAAGACACATATAACAGATTAGTAAGGGAAGTTTCACTCTCCCTGAGTCACCCCTCCCCCAAGCCCATGCAGCACAGGGTGAAGAGAGATCTCTTCCATACACTCCCATGAGAACAGGGGGAAGTGAGTTTCTTAGGTCACTGTAGACCTTGGCACCTTGCCTGCATCAGTGAACCCTGATGCCAGGTCAGCCACTGTGGACACAGACAATAGGCTTACCAGGGCCATTCGCCCACAGACACCAGGGGAAGGCCTGCCTGTGGTCCCCACCTGACATCCCATCTAGAATATCTGGCTGGGTTGACTAATAAAAGGATTTCCCTGCCAAAGCCAGTCTGTAATGACTTGAAGAGCTGACTACTTCTTCAAATACACAGACACCAACACAAGGCTGCAAGGATCATGAAGGATTAGAGAAACATGATACCACCAAAGGAATAAAATACCAACCCTAGATAAATGGAGATCTACTAATTGCCTGACAAAATTTAAAATTTTATTAAAGAAGCTCAGTGAGCCACAGGAGAACACAGGCAAACAACTACACAAAATCATGGAAATAATACATGAAAAAATGAGAAGTTTAACAAAGAGATAGAAAACATACCAAAGATGAGTTATGGATTTGAACAATAAAGTGAACCGAAAAATGCAATGGAGAGCTTCAACAGCAGGTTCAATCAAGCAGAAGAAAGAATCAGCAAGCTTGAAGACCAGTCATTTGAAATTACCCTGTCAAGAAGAAAAAAAAAGACTAAAAAGGAGTGAAGAAAGCCTACAAGATTTATGGAACACCATCAAGAGGGCTAATATGCATATTATAGGAGCCCCAGAAGGAGAACACAGCAAGTGGTAGAAAGCTTATTTAAGGAAATAATGCCAGAAAACTTCCCAAATCTGGAGAGACATATGGAATTCCAGGTACATGAAACTCAACAGTTTCCAAACAGATTGAGCCAAACAGGGGTTGCACCAAGATACAGTATAATCAAATTATCAAAGACAAAGAGGGAATTTTGCAATCAGCAAGAGATAAGACTTGTCACATATAAAGGTACCCTCTTAAGGCTATCCAAGGATTTCTCAGAAGAAAACTTGCATGCCAGAAGAGAGTAGGAGGATGCACTTAAAGTGCTGAAAGAAAAATGCTAATCAATCATATTTTACCTGGCATAGCTCTCCCTCAAAGAAGGAAAGATAAAGACTATCCCAAATAAACAAACATTGAGGGAGTTCATAACCACTAGGCCTATCTTACAAGAAACGCTACAGGGAGTTATTCGAGCTGAGATGAAAAGATGCTAAATAGTAACATGAAAATATCTGAAAGTACAAAATCATGAGAAACCTAAGTATATAGTCAAATTCAGAATACTCTAATACTGTAAGGTGATATATAAAACAATTTAAACTCTAGTATAAAGATTAAAAGATAAAATTATTTTTTAATCTTCATACTAAATATTTCCAAGCTATCAAACTTATAAGCTTTTGAACAGCAAAGAGATCCATAAACAAAATGAAAAGACCACCTACAGACTGGGAGAAAATATTTGTAAATGATGTGACTGACAAGGGCTTAATTTCCAAAATATATTAATAGCTCATGCAACTCAATAACAAAAAATAAATAAATAAAATAAAATAAACAACTTAAAAAAATGAGCAGAAGACCTAAAAATAGACATTTCTCTAAAGAAGACATACAGATGTTTAAAAAGACATGAAAAATGCTCAACATCACTAATTATTAGAGAAATGCAAAGCAAAACTACAATGAGGTATCTCACACCAGTCAGAATGGCCATCATCAAGACGTCTACAAACAAAAAATGCAGGAGAGGGTGTGGAGGAAAAGGAACCCTCCTACACTGTTGGTGGGAATGCAAACTGGTACAGCCATTATGTAGAACAGTATGGAGGCTCCTTAAAAAACTGAAAATAAACCTACTATATGATCTAGCAATCCCACTCATGGGCATAAACCCAGAGAAAGCCATAATTCAAAAAGATACATGCACCCCAACCAATGTTCATTGCAGCACTATTTACAATAGCCAGGACATGGAAGCAACCTAAATGTCCATCAACAGAGGTGTGGCTAAAGAAGATGTGGAACATATGTACAAAGGAATATTAGCCATAAAAAGAAATGAAACTGGGTCATTTGTACAGACATAGACACTGCTATACAGAGTGAAGTAAGTCAGAAAGAGAAAAACAAATATCGTATATTAATGCATATATGTGGAGTCTAGAAAAATGGTATAGATAATCTTATTTGCAAAGCAGAAATAGAGACACAGACATAGAAAACAAATGTATGGATACCAATGGGGAAAGGGGGTGGGATGAATTGGGAGATTGGGATTGACATATATGCACTATTGATACTATGTATAAAATAGATAACTAATGAGAACCTACTGTATAGCACAGGGAACTCTATTCATTGTTCAGTGGTGACCTAAATGGGAAGCAAATACAAAAACGAGGGGATATATGTATATGTATAGCTGATTCATTTTGCTGTACAGTAGAAACTAACACAATATTGTAAAGCAAATATACTGCAATAAAATTTTTCTTAAAAGTCAATTGCCTTTATACACACTAACAGCAAACTATTTGAATAAAACATGAAGTAAACAATCCCATTCACAAGAGGATCAAAAGGAATTAAATATTAATACTTAGGAATAAATTTATTCAAGCAGGTGAAATATGTACACACATGTAATATTGACAAATATTGACAAAAGAAATTGAAGGAGAGGGATTGGTTCAATATGGCAGAGTAGAGGGACATGTGCTCACTCCCTCTAGTGAGAGCACCGGAATCACAATTAACTGCTGAACAATCATCAACAGGGAGACACTGGAACTCACCAAAAAAGATATCCCACATACAAAGACAAAGGAGAAGCTGCACTGAAAAGGTAGGAGGGGACCAATCACAATAAAATCAAATCCCGAACTACTGGGTGGGTGACTCACAAACTGGAGAACACTTATACCATAGAAGTCCACCCACTGGAGTGAAGGTTCTGAGCCTCACGTCAGGCCTCCCAACCTGGGGGTCTGGCAACAAGGGAAGGAATACCTAGAGAAACAAACTTTGACAGCTAGTGGGATTTGATTGCAGGACTGTGACAGGACTGGGGGAAACAGAGACTCCATTCTTGGAGGGCACACACAAAGTAGTGTGTGCATCAAGACGCAGGGGAGGGAACAGTGACCCCAAAGGAGACTGAACCAGACCTACCAGCTAGTGTTGGAGGGTCTCCTGCAGAGGTAGAGGATGGCTGTGGCTCACTGCGGGGACAAAGAAACTGACAGCAGAAGTTCTGAGAATTACTCCTTGGTGTGAACCCTCCAAAAGTCTGCAATTAGTGCCACCACAAAGCACAGTAAGCTCCAGTGCTGGGTCACCTCAGACCAAGCAAACAATAGGTAGGGAACCCAGCCCCACCCATTAGCAGACAAGTGGATTAAAGTTTTACTGAGCTCTGCCCACCAGAGCAACAACTAGCTCTACCCACCACCAGTTCCACCCAAGAGGAAGCTTGCACATGCCTCTTAGATAGCCTCAGCCACCAGAGGGCAGAGAGCAGAAGCAAGAACTACAATCCTGCAGCCTGTGGAAGAAAAACCACATTCACAGAAAAATAGGCAAAATGAAAAGGCAGAGGACTATGTACCAGATGAAGGAACAAGATAAAACCCTAGAAACACAATTAAATGAAGTGGAGATAGGTAAACTTCCAGAAAAAGAGTTCAGAATAATGATAGTGAAGATGATCTAAGAGCTCGGAAAAAGAATGGAGACAAAGATTGAGAAGATGTAAGAAAAGTTTAACAAAGACCTAGAGGAATGAAACAACAAACACCTAGAAGAATTAAAGAACAAGCAAACAGAGGTGAACAATACAATAACTGAAATGAAAAATACACTAGAAGGAATCCATAGCAGAATAACTAAGGCAGAAGAACGGATAAGTGACCTAGAAGACAGAACGGTGGAATTCACTGCAGTGGAACAGAATAAATAAAAAGGAATGAAAAGAAATGAAGACAACTTAAGACAACTCTGGGATATTAAATGCAACAATACCCAGATTATAGGGGTCGAAGAAGGAGGTGAGAGATAGGACCTGAAAAAACATTTGAAGAGATCATAGTCAAAAACTTCCTTAACAAGGGGGAGGAAATATCCACCGAAGTTCACGAGGTGCAGAGAGTCCCAGGCAGGATAAACCAAAGGAGAAACATGCTGAGACACCTAATAATCAAATTGACAAAAATTAAAGACAAAGAAACATTATTAAATGCAACAAGGGAAAAACGACAAATAACATAAAAGGGAACTCCCATAAGGTTAACAGCTGATTTCTCAGCAGAAACTCTACAAGCCAGAAGGGAGTGGCACGATATATTTAAAGTGATGAAAGGGAAGAACCTACAACCAAGATTATTCTACCCAGCAAGGAACTCATTCAGATTCAGCAGAGAAATCAAAAGCTTTAAAGACAAGCTAAAGCTAAGGGAATTCAGCACCACAAAACCAGCCCTACAACAAATGCTAAAGGAACTTCTCTAACTGGGAAACACAAGAGAAGTAAAGGACCTACAAAAACAAACCCATAACAATTAAGAAAATGGTAATAGGAACATACATATTGATAATTACCTTAAATGTGAATGGATTAAATATTCCAACCAAAAGACACAGGCTCGTTGAATGGATACAAAAACAAGACCCATATATATGCTCTCTACAAGAGACCCACTTCAGACCTAGGGACACATACACACTGAAAGTGAGGGGATGGAAAAAGATATTCCATGCAAATAGAAATCAAAAGAAAGCTGGAGTGGCAATACTCATATCAAATAAAATAGACTTTAAAATAAAAATGTTACAAGAGACAAGGAAAAACACTACATAATGATCAAGGGATCAAACCAAGAAGAAGATATAACAATTACAAGTATATATGCACCCAACATAGGAGCACCGCAATACATAAGGCAAATGCTAACAGGTATAAAAGAGGAAATAGACAGTAACACAGTAATAGCGGGGGATTTTAAAACCTCACTTACACCAATGGACAGATCATTCAGACAGAAAATTAATAAGTAAACACAAGCTTTAAATAATACAATAGACCAGATAGATTTAATTGATATTTATAGGACATACAATCCAAAAACTGCAGATTACACTTTCTTCTCAAATGCACATGAAACATTCTCCAGGATACGTCACATCTTGGGTAAAAAATCAAGCTTCGGTAAATTTAAGAAAATTGTAAGCATATCAAGCATTTTTTCTGACTGCAACACTATGAGACTAGAAATCAATTACATGGAAAAGAAACATAAAAAACATGGAAGCTAAACCATACCCTACTAAATAACCAAGAGACCACTGAAGAAATCAACGAGGAAATAAAAAATTACCTAAAGACAAAAGACAATGAAAACACAATGATCAAACACCTGTGGAATGTGAGGAGCTTCAAGATGGTGGAAGAGTAAGATGTGAAGATCACCTTCCTCCCCACAAATACACCAGAAATACATCTACATGTGGAACTACTCCTACAGAACACCTACTGAACGCTGGCAGAAGACCTCAGACCTCCCAAAAGGCAAGAAACTCCCCATGTACCTGGGTAGGGCAAAAGAAAAAAAGAAAAAACAGAGACAAAAGAATAGGGACAGGACCTGCACCAGTGGGAGGGAGCTGTGAAGGAGGAAAGGTTTCCACACACTAGGAAGCCCCTTCACGGGCGGAGACTGCGGATGGCAGGAGGGGGAAGCTTCAGAGCCACAGAGGAGAGTGCAGCCACCAGGGTGCGAAGGGCAAAGTGGAGAGATTCCCGCACAGAGGATCAGTGGCCCAGCACTACCAGCCCGAGAGGCTTGTCTGCTCACCCGCCAGGGCGGGCGGGGGCTGGGAGCTGAGGCTTGGGCTTCAGAGCTTAGATCGCAGGGAGAGGACTGGGGTTGGCGGCGTGAACACAGACTGAAGAGGCTAGTGTGCCACAGCTAGCCGGGAGGGAGTCCAGGAAAAAGTCTGAATCTTCCTAAGAGGCAAGAGACTTCTTGCCACTTTGTTGCCTGGTGCGCGAAGAGACGGGATTAAGAGCACCACTTAAAGTAGCTCCAGAGAAGGGCGTGAGCTGCGGCTATCAGCGCGTACTCCAGGGACGGGCAAGAGATGCTAAGGCTGCTGCTGCAGCCACCACGAAACCAGTGTGCAAGCACAGGTCACTATACACAACTCCCCTCCTGGGAGGCTGTGCAGACCTCCACTACCAGGGTCCCATGATCCAGGGACAGCTTCCCTGGGAGAACACACGGCACGCCTCAGGCTGGTGCAATGTCACGCTGGCCTCTGCCGCCGCAGGCTCGCCCCGTACTCCGTACCCCTCCCTCCCCCCAGCCTGAGTGAGCCAGAGCCCCCAAATCAGCTGCTCCTTTAACGCCATAATGTCTGAGCGAAGAACAGATGCCCTCAGGTGACCTACACACACAGGCGGGTCCACATCCAAAGCTGAACCCCAGGAGCTGTGCGAACAAAGAAGAGAAAGGGAAATTTCTCCCAGCAGCTTCGGAAGCAGCGGATTAAATCTCCACAATCAACTTGATGTACCTTGCGTCTGTGGAATACCTGAATAGATAACGAATCAACCCAAATTGAGGAGGTGGACTTTGGAAACAATGATACATATATTTTTTTCCCTTTCTCTCATTTTGTGAGTGTGTATGTGTATGCTTCTGTGTGTGATTTTGTCTGTATAGCTTTGCTTTTAACATTTTTTAACATCTTTGTTGTATAATTGCTTTACAATGGTATGTTAGTTTCTGCTTTATAACAAAGTGGATCAGTTATACATATACATATGTATATGTATATATGCCATATCTCTTCCCACTTGCATCTACTTCCCTTCCACCCAACCTATCGCACCCCTCTAGGTGGTCACAAAGCACCGAGCTCATCTCCCTGTGCTATGCGGCTGCTTCCCACTAGCTATCTATTTTACGTTTGGTAGTGTATATATGTCCATGCCACTCTATCACTTTGTCCCAGCTTACCCTTCCCCCACCCCATATCCTCAAGTCCATTCTCTACTAGGTCTGCATTTTTATTCCCGTCTTGCCCCTAGGTTCTTCTCATCATTTTTTTTTCTAGATTCGATAAATATGTGTTAGCATATGGTATTTCTTTTTCTCTTTCTGACTTACTTCACTCTGTATGACAGTCTCTAGGTCCATCCACCTCACTACAAATAACTCAGCTTCTTTCCTTTTTATGGCTGAGTATTATTCCATTGTATATATGTGCCACAACTCCTTTATCCATTCATCTGTCAGTGGACACTTAGGTTGCTTCAAAGTCCTGCCTATTGTAAACAGAGCTGCAGTGAACATTGTGGTACATGACTCTTTTTGAATTATGGTTTTCTCAGGGTATATGCCCAGTAGTGGGATTTCTGGGTCCTATGGTAGTTCTACTTTTAGTTTTTTAAGTAATCTCCATATTGTGCTCCATAGTAGCTGTATCAATTTATATTCCAACCACCAGTGCAAGAGGGTTCCCTTTTCTCCACACCCTCTCCAGCATTTATTATTTGTAGATTGTTTTGATGATGGCCATTCTGAATGGTGTGAGATGATATCTCATTGTAGTTTTGATTTGCATTTCTCTAATGATTAATGATGTTGACCATTCTTTACTGTGTTTGTTGGCAATCTGTATATCTTCTTTGGAGAAATGTTTATTTACATCTTCCGACCATTATTGGATTGGGTTGTTTCTGTTTTTGATATTTACCTGCATGTGTTGCTTGTATGTTATGGAGATTAATCCTTTGTCAGTTGCTTCATTTACAAATATTGGCTCCCATTCTGAGGGTTGTCTTTTCGTCTTATTTATGGTTTCCTTTGCTGTGCAAAAGCTTTTAAGTTTCATTAGGTCCCATTTGTTTATTTTCCTTTTTATTTCCATTTCTCTAGCAAGGAGGGTCAAACAGAATCTCGCTGTGACTTATGTCATAGAGTGTTCTGCCTATGTTTTCCTCTAAGAGTTTGATGGTGTCTGGCCTTACATTGAGGTCTTTAATCCATTTTATTTTTGTGTATGGTGTTAGGGAGTGTTCTAATTTCATTCTTTTACATGTAGCTGTCCAGTTTGCCCAGCACCAATTTTTGAAGAGGCTGTCTTTTCTCCACTGTATATTCTTGCCTCCTTTATCAAAGATAAGGTGACCATATGTGTGTGGGTTTATCTCTGGGCTTTCTATCCCATTCCATTGATCTATATTTCTGTTTTTGTGCCAGTACCATACTGTCTTGATTACTGTAGCTTTGAAATAGAGTCTGAATTCTGGAAACTTGATTCCTTCAGCTCCATTTTTCTTTCTCAAGATTGCTTTGGCTACTTGGGGTATTTTGTGTTTCCATACAAATTGTGAAATTTTTTGTTCTAGTTCTGTGAAAAACGCCAGTGGTAGTTTGATGGGGATTGCATTGAATCTGTACATTGCTTTGGGTAGTGGATTCATTTTCACAACATTGATTCTTCCAATGCAAGAACATGGTATTTTTTTCATCAGTCTTATAATTTTTTTCATCAGTCTTATAATTTTCTGCGTACAGGTCTTTTGTCTCCTTAGGTAGGTTTATTCCTAGGTATTTTATTCTTTTTGTTGCAATGGTAAATGGGAGAGTTTTCTTGATTTCACTTTCAGATTTTTCATCATTAGTGAATAGGAATGCCAGAGATTTCTGTGTATTAATTTTGTATCCTGCTACTTTACCAAATTCATTGATTAGCTCTAGTAGTTTTCTGGTAGCATCATTAGGATTTTCTATGTATAGTATCATGTCATCTGAAAACAGTGACAGCTTTACTTCTCCTTTTCTGTTTTGGATTCATTTTATTTCTTTTTCTTCTCTGATTGCTATAGCTAAAACTTCCAAAATTACGTTGAATAATAGTGGTGAGATTGGGCAACCTTGTCTTGTTCCTCATCTTAGTGGAAATGGTTTCAGTTTTTCACCATTGAGGACAATGTTGGCTGTGGGCTTGTCATATATGGCCTATGTCATATATGTTGAGGAAAGTTCCCTCTATGCCTTCTTTCTGAAGCGTTTTTATCACAAATGGGTATTGAATTTTGTCAAAAGCTTTCTCTACATCTATTGAGATGATCATATGGTTTTTCTCCTTCAATTTGTTAATATGCTGTATCACGTTGATTGATGTGCATATATTGAACAATCCTTGCATTCCTGGGTTAAACCCCACTTGATCATAGTGTATGATCCTTTTAATGTGTTGTTGGATTCTGTTTGCTAGTATTTTGTTGAGGATTTTTGCATATATGTTCATCAGTGACATTGGCCTGTAGTTTTCTTTCTTTGTGACACCTTTGTCTGGTTTTGGTATCAGAGTGATGGTGGCCTCCTAGAATGAATTTGGGTGTGTTTCTCCCTCTGCTATATTTTGGAAAAGTTTGAGAAGGATAGGTGTTATCTCTTCTCTAAATGTTTGATAGAATTTGCCTGGGAAGCCATCTGTTCCTCATCTTCTGTTTGTTGGAAGATTTTTAATCACAGTTTCAATTTCAGTGCTTGTGATTGGTCAGTTCATATTTTCTGTTTCATCCTGCTTCACTCTTGGAAGGCTGTGCATTTCTAAGAATTTGTCCATTTCTTCCAGGTTGTACATTTTACTGGCATATAGTTACTTGTAGTAATCTCTCAAGATCCTTTGCATTTCTGCAGTGTCAGTTGTTACTTCTCATTTTTCATTTCTCATTCTATTGAGTCTTCTCCCTTTTTTTTCTTGATAAGTCTGTATAATGGTTTACCAATTTTGTTTATCTACCCAAAGAACTAGATTTTAGTTAAATTGATCTTTGCTAACATTTCCTTTATTTCTTTTTCATTTACTTCTCATCTGATCTTTATGATTTCTTTCCTTCTGCTAACTTTGGGTTGTTTTTTTTTTGTTGTTGCTCCTCTTTCTCTAATTGATTTAGGTGTAAGATTAGCTTGTTTATTTGAGATGTTTCTTGTTTCTTAAGGTAGGCTTGTATAGCTATAAACTTCCCTCTCAGAACTGCTTTTGCTGCATCCCATAGTTTTTGGGTTGTCGTTCTTTCATTGTCATTTGTTTCTAGGTATTTTCTGATTTACTCTTTGATTTATTCAGTGATCCCTTGGTTATTAAGTACTGTGTTGTTTAGCCTCCATGTGTTTCTATTTCTTACAGATTTTTTACTATAATTGATATCTAGTCTCATAGCGTTGTGGTTGGAAAAGATACTTGATATGATTTTAATTTTCTTAAATTTACCAAGGTTTGATTTGTGATCCAAGATATGATCTATCCTGGAGAATGTTCCAAGAGCAATTGAGAATGTGTATTCTGTTGTTTCTGGATGGAATCTCCTATAAATATCAATTAAGTACATCTTGTTTAATGTATCATTTGAAGCTTGTTCTTCCTTACTTATTTTCATTTTGGATGATCTTTCCATTGGTGAAATTGGGGTGTTAAAATCCCCTACTATGAGTGTGTTACTGTCGAGTTTCCCTTTTATGGCTCTTAGTATTTGCCTTATGTATTGAGCTGCTCCTATGTTGGGTGCATAAATATTTACAATTTTTATATCTTCTTCTTAGATTGATCCTTTGGTAATTATGCAGTGTCCTATTTTGTTTCTTGTAATAGTCTTTGGTTTAAAGTCTATTTTGTCTGATATGACAATTGCTACTCCAGCTTTCTTTTGATTTCCATTTGCATGGAATATCTTTATCCATCCCCTCACTTTCAGTCTGTATGTGTCCCTAGGTCTGAAGTCAGTCTCTTGTAGATAGCATATATATGGGGCTTGTTTTTGTATCCATTCAGCCAGTCTATGTCTTTTGGTTGGAACTTTTAATCCATTTACCTTTAAGGTAATTATCGACATGTATGTTCCTATTACCATTTTCTTAATTGTTTTGGGTTTGTTACTGTTGGTCTTTTCCTTCTCTTGTGTTTCCTGCCTAGAGACATTCCTTTAGCATTTGTTGCAGAGCTGGTTTGGTGGTGCTGAATTCTCTTAGCTTTTGCTTGCCTGTAAAGCTTTTCATTTCTCCATCAAATTTGAATGAGATCCTTGCTGGGTAGAGTAATCGTAGTTGTAGGATTTTCTTTTTCATCACTTTAATATGTCCTGCCACTCTCTTCTGGCTTGCAGAGTTTCTGCAGAAAGATCAGCTGTTAAGCTTATGCAGATTCCCTTATGTGTTACTTATTGTTTTTCCCTTGCTGCTCTTAGTATTTGTTCTTTGTATTTAATTTTTGGTAGTTTGATTAATATGTGTCCTGGCGTGTTTCTCCTTGGATTTATCCTGTATGGGACTCTCTGTGCTTCCTGGACTTGATTAATTATTTCCTATCCCATATTCGGGAAGTTTTCAACTATAATCTCTTCAAGTAATTTCTCAGTCCCTTTCTTTTTCTCTTCTTCTTCTGGGACACCTATAATTTGAATGTTAGTGCATTTAATGTTGGCCCAGAGGTCTCTGAGACTGTCCTCAAATCTTTTCTTTCTTTCTTCTTTATTCTGTTCTGCAGTTGTTATTTCCACTATTTTATCTTCCAGGTCACTTATCCATTCTTCTGCCTCAATTTTTCTGCTATTGATCCCTTCTAGAGTATTTTTAATTTAATTTATTGTGTTGTTCATCTCTGTTTGTTTGCTCTTTAGTTCTTCTTGGTCCTTGTTAAATGGTTCTTGTATTTTCACCATTTATTTCCAAGATTTTGGATCATCTTTACTATCATTGTTCTGAATTCTTTTTCAGGTAGACTGCCTATTTCATCTTCATTTGTTAGGTCTGGTGGGTTTTTGCCTTGCTCCTTCATCTGCTGTGTGTTTCTCTGTCTTTTCATTTTGCTTATCTTACTGTGTTTGGAGTCTCCTTTTCGCAGGCTGCAGGTTTGTAGTTCCCGTGTTTTTGTTGACTGTCCCCAGTGGCTAAGGTTGTTTCAGTGGTTTGTGTAGGCCTCCTGGTGGAGGGAACTAGTGCCTGTGTTCTGGTGGATGAGGCTGGATCTTGTGTTTCTGGTGGGCAGGTCCAGGTCTTGTAGTGTGTTTTGGCATGTCTGTGGCCTTATTATGATATTTGGTAGCCTCTGTGCTAATGGATTGGGCTGTGTTCCTGTCTTGCTAGTTGTTTGGCATAGGGTGTCCTGCACTGTAGCTTGCTGGTCATTGAGTGGAGCTGTGTCTTGTCCTTGAGATGGAGATCACTGGGAGATTTTTGCCATTTGGTATTACGTGGAGCTGGGAAGTCTCTTATGGAGCAGTGTCCTGAACTTGGCTATCCCGCCTCAGTGGCACAGCCTGGATGCCTTGCTAGAGCACCAAAAGCCTGTCCTGCACACGGCTCAGAATAAAAGGGAGAAAAAAAAGAAACAAGGAAAGAAAGAAGATAAAATAAAATAATATAAAGTAAAATAAAATAAAACGTTATTGAAATAAAAAATAATTTTATGAAAATAAATTATTAAGTAATAAAAAAATAAATAAAATACAAATGGATGGGATGAACCCTAGGGCTAATGGTAAAAGGAAAGTTATACAGACAAAATCACACACAGAAGCATACACATACAGACTCACAAAAAGAGGAAAAGGGAAAAATATGTATATATCCTTGCTCCCAAAGTCCACCTCCTCAATTTGGGAAGATTCCTTGTCTATTCAGGTATTCCACCGATGCAGGCTACATCAAGTTGATTGTGACGAGTTAATCTGCTACTCCTGAGGCTGTTGGGAGAAGTTTCCCTTTCTCTTCTTTGTTTGCACAGCTACCGGGTTTCAGCTGTGGATTTGGACCTGCCTTGGCGTGTAGGTCACCTGAGGGCATCTGTTCTTCACTCACACAGGACAGGGTTAAAGGAGCAGCTGATTTGGGGGCTCTGGCTCACTCAGGCCGGGGGTAGGGAGGGTACAGAGTGTGGGTCGAGCCTGCGGTGTCAGAGGCCAATCCTGTTGCACCAGCCTGAGGCACGCCATGTGTTCTCCCAGGGAAGTTGTCCCTGGATCACGGGACCCTGACAGTGGCAGGCTGCACAGGCTCCCAGGAGGAGAGGTGTGGATAGTGATCTGTCCTTGCACACAGGCTTCTTGGTGGCTGCAGTAGCAGCCTTAGCGTCTCATGCTCCTCTCTGTGGTCCACTCTGATAGCTGTGGCTCACGCCCGTCTCTGCCGCTCGTTTAAGCGGCGCTCTTAATCCCCTCTCCTCGTGCACCAAGAAACAAAGAGGCAAGAAAATATCTCTTGTCTCTTCGGCTGCTCTAGACTTTTTCCCAGACAGCCTGCCAGCTAGCTGTGACATACTAGCCCCCTTCAGGCTGTGTTCACGCAGCCAACCCCAGTCCTCTCACTGTGATCAGATTGAAGACAGAGCATCAGCTCCCAGCCCCCAACCATCGAAGCAGGTGAGCAGAGAAGCCTCTCAGGCTGGTGAGTGATGGTCCTCACTGAACCTCTGCACAGGAATCTCTCCACTTTTCCCTCCACACCCCTGTTGCTGCACTCTCCTCAGTGGCTCCGAAGCTCCCCCGCTCTGCCACCTGCATTCTCTGCCCATGAAGTGGCTTCCTAGTGTTTGGAAACCTTTCCTCCTTCACAGCTCCCTCTCACTGGTGCAGGTCCCGTCTCTAGTCTTTGTCTCTGTTTTTTCTTTTTTTATATCATACCCAGGTATGAGGGGAGTTTCTTGCCTTTTGTGAGGTCTGAGGTTTTCTGCCAGCATTCAATAGGTGTTCTGTAGGAGTTGTTCCAAATGTAGATGTATTTCTGGTGTATTTGTGGTGAGGAAGGTGATACCCGCATCTTATTCTTCCGCCATCTTGAAGCTCCTCCCCTGCTTTTAACATTTGTCCTAGGGTTCTGTCTATCCTTTCTTTCCTTTTTTGTTATAGTTTTCAACACTTGTTATCATAGGTGGATTTGTTTTTTGGTTTGCTTGCTCTCTTATCTCTCTCTTTCTTCCTTTCTTTATTAGTTAAAAAAAATTTAATAATTATTTTTATTTTAATAACTTTATTATATTTTATTTTAGATTATGTTCTTTTTTCATTCTTTCTTTCTTTTCTCACTTTTATTGTGAGCCATGTGGATGACAGGCTCTTTGTTCTCCAGCCAGGTGTCAGAGCTGTGCCTCTGAAGTGGGAGAGCCAAGTACAGGATACTGGTCCACAACAGACTTCCCAGCTCCACATAATATCAAGCAGTGAAAATCTCCCAGCAATCTCCATCTCAAGGCCAAGACCCAGCTCCACTCAACGACCAGCAAGCTACAGCGCTGGACACCCTATGCCAAACAACTAATGAGACAGGAACACAGCCCAATCCATTAGGATATAGGCTGCCTAAAATCACAATAAGGCTGCAGACACTCCAAAACACACCACCAGATGTGGACGTGTGCACCAGAAAGACAGGATCCAGCCTCATCCACCAGAACACAGGCACTACTCTCCTCCACCAGGAAGCCTACAAAACCAACTGAACCAACCTTAGCCACTGGTGAGAGTCACCAAAAACATGGAAACTATGAACCTGCAGCCTGCAAAAAGGAGACCCCAAACACAGTAAGTTAAGCAAAATGAGAAGACAGAGAAACACACAGCAGATGAAGGAGGAAGGCAAAAACCCACCAGACCTAACAAATGAAGAAGAAATGGGCAGTCTACCTGAAAAAGATTTCAAAATAAAGATAGTAAACTTGATAAAAAAATCTTGGAAATACAATGGAGAAAATACAAGAAATATTTAACAGGGATCTTGAAGAACTAAAGAGGAAACAAACAGTGATGAACAACACAATAAATGAAATTAAAAATTTATCCAGAGGAATCAATAGCAGAATAACTGAGGCAGAAGAATGGATAAGTGACCTGGAAGATAAAATAGTGGAAATAACTACTACAGAGTAGAATAAAGAAAAAAGAATGAAAAGAATTGAGGAACGTCTCAGAGACCTCTGGGACAAGAGTAAATGCACCAACATTCGAATTATAGGTGTCCCAGAAGAAGAAGAGGAAAAGAAAGTGACTGAGAAAATATTTGAAGAGATTACAGTTGAAAACTTCCCTAATATAGGAAAGGAAATAATTAATCAAGTTCAGGAAGCACAGAGAGTCCTATACAGGATAAATCCAAGGAGAAACACACTGACACACATATTAATCAAACTAACAAAAATTAAATACAAGGAAAAAATATTAAAAGCAGCAAGGGAAAACTACAAAAAGCACACAAGGGAAGCCCCATAAAGTTAACAGCTGAACTTTCAGCAGACACTCTACAAGCTAGAAGGGAGGGGGAGGACATATTTAAAGTGATGAAGGAGAAAAACCTACAACACAGATTACTCTACCCGGCAAGGATCTCATTCAGATTTGACAGAGAAATGAAAAGCTTTACAGACAAGCAAAAGCTAAGAGAATTCAGCACCACCAAACCAGCTCTATAACAAACGCTAAAGGCACTTCTCTAGGCAGGAAACACAAGAGAAGAAAGAGACCTACAGTAACAAACCCAAAACAATGAAGAAAATGGTACTAGGAACATACATATCGATAATAACCTTAAATGTAAAGGGATTAAATGCTCCAACCAGAAGGCAAAGACTGGCTGAATGGATACAACAGCCATACTGATATATATGCTGCTTACAATGGACCCACTACAGACCTAGGGACACATACAGACTGAAAGTGAGGGGATGGAAAAAGATATTCCATGCAAATGGAAATCAAAAGAAAGCTGGAGTAGCAATTGTCATATCAATGAAACTAGACTTTAAAACAAAGCCTATTTAAAGAGACAAAGAAGGACACTACATAATGATCAAGGCATCAATCTAAGAAGAAGATATAACAATTTTAAATATATATACACCAAACATAGGAGAACATCAATATATAAGGCAAATGTTTACAGCCATAAAATGGGAAATGGACAGTAAAACAATCATAGTAGGGGACTTTAACACCCCACTTTCACTAATAGACAGATCATCCAAAATGAAAATAAATAAGGAAACACAAGCTTTAAATGATACATTAAACAAATGGACTTAATTGATATTTATAGGAGATTCCATCCAAAAAAAACCAGAATACACATTCTTCCCAAGTGCTCATGGAACATTGCACAATATAGATCATACCTTGGGTCACAAATCAAACCTTGGTAAAGTTAGGAAAATGGAAATCGTATCAAGCATCTTTTGCGAAAACAATGCTATGAGACTAGATATCAATTACAGGAAAAATTTGTAAAAACTACAAACACATGGAGGCTAAACAATTTACCACTTAATAACCAACATGTCACTGAAGAAATCAAAGAAAAAATTAAAAAAATACCTAGAAACAAATGACAATGAAACGCGACAACCCAAAACTTATGGGATGCAGCAAAAGCAGTTCTAAGAGGGAAGTTTATAGGAATACATTCCTACCTTAAAAACAAGAAAAATCTCAAATAAACTACCTAACCTTACACATAAAGCAATTAAAGAAAAAAAACCCAAAAGTTAGCAGAAGGAAATAAATCATAAATATCAGATCAGAAATAAAAGGAAAATAAATGAAGAAAACGATAGCAAAGATCAATAAAACCAAAAACTGGTTCTTTGAGAAGATAAACATAATTGATAAACCATTAGCGAGACTCATCAGGAAAAAAAGGGAGAAGACTGAAATTAATAGAATTAGAAATGAAAAATGAGAAGTAATAACTGACACTGCAGAAATACAAAGGATCATGAGAGATTACTACAAGCAACTCTATGCCAATAAAAGGGACAACCTGGAAGAAATGGGCAAATTCTTAGAAATGCACAACGTTCCGAGACTGAACCAGGAAGAAATATGAACAGAAAAATCACAAGCACTGAAATGGAAACTGTGCTTAAAAGTCTTTCAAGAATCAAAAGCCCAGGACCAGATGGCTTTACAGGCAAATTCTATCAAACATTTAGAGAAGAGCTAACACCTAAACTTCTCAAACTCGTCCAAAATATAGCAGAGAGAGGAACACTCCCAAACTCATTCTACGAGGCCACCATCATCCTGATACCAAAACCAGACAAGGATGTCACAAAGGAAGAAAACTGAAGGCCAATATCTCTGATGAACATAGATACAAAAATTCTCAACAAAATACTAGCAAACAGAATCCAACAACACATTAAAAGGATCATACACCATGATCAAGTGAGGTTTCTCCCAGCAATGAGAGGATTGTTCAATATAAGCAAATCAATCAATGTGATACACCATATTAAAAAATTGAATGAGAAAAACCTTATGATCATCTCAGTAGATGAAGAGAAAGGTTTTGACAAAATTCAACACCCATTTATGATAAAAACCCTCCAGAAAGTAGGCATACAGGGAACTTTCCTCAACAGAGTAAAGGCCATATATGACAAACCCACAGCCAACATCATCCTCAATGGTGAAAAAGTGAAACTATTTCCACTAACATCAGGAAGAAGACAAGGTTGCCCATTCTCACCACTGTTATTCAAAATAGTTTTGGAGGTATTAGCCACAGAAATCAGAGAAGAAAAAGAACTAAAAGGAATCCAAATCAGAAAAGAAGAAGTAAAGTTGTCACTGTTTGCAGATGACATGATACTATGCATAGAGAATCCTATAGATGCTACCAGAAAACTAAGAGAGCTCATCAATGAATTTGGTAAAGTAGCAGGACACAAAATTAATGCACAGAAATCTTGCATTCCTATACACTAATGATGAAGAATCTGAAAGAGAAATTAAGGAAACTCTCCCATTTACCATTGCAAGAAAAAGAATAAAATATCTAGGAATAAACCTACCTAAGGAGAGGAAAGACCTGTATGCATAATACTCTAAGACACTGATGAAAGTAATGAAAGATGTTACAAACAGATGGAGGGATATACCATATTCTTGAATCGGGAGAATCAACATTGTGAAAATGACTATACTACCGAAAGCAATCCACAAATTCAATGCAATCCCTATCAAACTACCACTGGCATTTTTCACAGAACTAGAACAAAAAAATTCACAAATTCTATGGAAACACAAAAGACCCCAACTAGCAAATGCAATCTTGAGAAAGAAAAATGGAGCTGGAGGAATCAAGTTCCCAGACTTCAGACTATATTGCAAAGCTACAGTAATCAAGAGAGTATGGTACTGGCACAAAAACAGAAATATAGATCAATGGAACAGGATAGAAAGACCAGAGATTAATCCACACAATATGTTCACCTTATTTTTGATAAAGGAGGCAAGAATATACAATGGAGAAAAGAGAGCCTCTTCAATGAGTCGTGCTTGGAAAACTGCACACCTACATGTAAAAGAATGAAATTGGAATACTCCCTAACACCGTACACACACAAAAAAAACCGCACAAAATAGATTAAAGACCTAATGGTAAGGCCAGACACTGTAAAACTCTTAGAGGAAAACAAGCAATCCATGACATAAATAAGAGCAAGTTCCTTTTAGACCCACCTCCTAGAGAAATGAAAATAAAAACAAAAATAAACAAATGGGACCTAATGAAACTTAAAAGCTTTTGCACAGCAAAGGAAACCATAAACAAGACAAAAAGAGAACCCTCAGAATGGGAGAAAATATTTGGAAATGAAGTAACTGACAAAGGATTAATCACCAAAATTTACACGCAGCTCATGCAGCTCAATACCAAAAACACAAACAACCCAATCAAAAAACGTGCAGAAGACCTAAATAGACATTTCTCCAAAGAAGATTTACAGATTGCCAGCAAACACATGAAAGGATGCTCAACATCTAGAGAAATGTAAATCAAAACTACAGTAAGGATCACCTCACACCACTCAGAATGGCCATCATCAAAAAATCTACAAACAATAAATGCTGGAGAGGGTGTGGAGAAAAGGGAGCACTCTTGCACTGTTGGTGGGAATGTAAATTGATACAGCCATTATGGAGAGCAGTATGGAGGTTCCTTAAAACACTACAAATAGAACTACCATATGACTCAGCAATCCCACTACTGGGCATATACCCTGAGAAAACCATAATTCAAAAAGAGTCATGTACCAAAATGTTCATTGCAGCTCTACTTACAATAGTCAGGAGATGGAAGCAACCTAAGTGTCCACCATTGGACGAATGGATAAAGAAGATGTGGTACATATATACAATGGAATATTACTCATCCATAAAAAGAAATGAAATTGAGTTATTTGTAGTGAGGTGGATGGACCTAGAGTCTGTCATACAGAGTGAAGTAAGTCAGAAAGAGAAAGACAAATACTGTATGCTAACACATATGTATGGAATCTAAGGAAAAAAAATGGTCATGAAGTACTTAGGGGTAAGACGGGAGTAAAGACACAGACCAGAGCATAGACTTGAGGATATGTGGAAGGGGAAGGGGAAGCTGTGACAAAGGGAGAGAGTGGCATTGACATATATACACTACCAAATGTAAAATAGATAGCTAATGGGAAGCATCCGCATAACACAGGGAGATCAGCTCAGTGCTTTGTGACCACATGGATGGGTGGGATAGGGAGGGTGGGAGGGAGGGAGACGCAAGAGGGAAGAGTTATGGGAACATATGTATATGTATAACAGATTCGCTTTGTTATAAAGCAGTAACTAACACACCATTGTTAAGCAATTATACTCAAAGATGTAAAAATAAAAGACTGTGCTGTATGAAAAATAAATTTAAAAATTAAAAAAATGAAAAGAAAAAAATTGAAGGAGACCCAAATTAATGGAAATATAAGGATGACTATTGTTTTTTTAAAAAAAGATAACAAGTGTTGTCAAAGATTTGGATAAAAGGGAACTCTTGTAATCTCTTAGTGAAAATGTAAATTAGTACAGACATTATGGAGAAGAGTATGAAGGTTACAAAAAATTAAAAATAGAATTGCCATATGCTGCAGCACCACCATTTCTGGGTATTTATCCAAAGTAAAGCAAAACACTATTTTTAAAAATACATGCACCCCCATGTTCATTGCAGCATTATTTACAGCAAACAAGTCATGGATGTGGATGAATCTAGAGACTGTCATACAGAATGAAGTAAGTCAGAAAGAGGAAAACAAATATCGTATATAAATGAATATATGTGGAACCTAGAAAAATGGTACTGATGAACCGCTTTGCAGGGCAAAAATTGAGACACAGATGTAGAGAACAAACATACGGACACCAAGAGGGGAAAGCGGTCGGGGCGTGTGGTGGTAGTGTGATGAATTGGGAGATAGGGATTGACTTATATACATTAATATGTATAAAATGGATGACTAATAAGAACTTGCTGTAAAAAAATTAAAAATTACAATTCAAATAACTACCGAGAGCAGAAAAAAGAAAAAGGAAAGAAAACAACTGAGGACAGTCTCAAAGACTGCTGGGAAAACATTAAAAGCACCAACATTCGAATTATAGGGGTACCGGAAGAAGAAGAGCAAAAGAAAGGAATTGAGAAAATACTTGAAGAGGCTAGAGTTGAAAATTTCTCTAACATGGGAAAGGAAATAGTCAATCAAGTCCAGGAAGCACAGAGAGCCCCATACAGGAAAAATCCAAGGAGAAACACACGAAGACACATACTAATGAAAGTATCAAAAGTTAAATACAGGACTTCCCTGGTATCCCAGTGGTTAAGAATCTGCCTGCCAATGCAGGGACACGGGTTCGAGCCCTGGTCTGGGAAGACCCCACATGCCATGGAGCATCTAAGACTGAGCCTGCACTCTAGAGTGCACGAGCCACGACTACAGTCTGTGCACCACCACTATGGAAGCCCATGCGCTTAGAGCCCATACTCTGCAAAAAGAGAAGCCACCGTGTTGAGAAGCCTGTACACTGCAACGAAGTGGAGCCCCCGGTAGCCGCAACTAGAGGAAGCCCACACACAGCAACGAAGACCCAACACAGCCAAAAATGAAATTAAAGTTAAGAAAACGTTAAATACAATGAAAAAATATTAAAAGCAGCAAGGGAAAAGCAACAAATAATATACAGGAGAATCCCCATAAGGTTAACAGCTGATCTTTCAGCAGAAACTCTGCAAGCCAGAAGGGAGTGGCAGGACATATTTAAAGTGATGAAGGAGAAGAACCTGCAACCAAGATTACTCTACCCAGCAAGGATCTCATTCAGATTTGATGGAGAAATTAAAACCTTTACAGACAAGCAAAAGCTGAGAGAATTCAGGACCACCAAACCAGCTTTCCAAAAAATGCTGAAAGAACTACTCTAGGCAGGAAACACAAGAAAAGGAAAAGGCCTACAATACAAAACAAAAAGAAGTAAGAAAATGGTAATAGGAACATACATATTGATAACTACATTAAATGTAAATGGATTAAATGATCCAGCCAAAAGATATAGACTGGCCGAATGGATAAAAAAACAAGACCCACATATATGCTCTCTACAAGACACCAACTTCAGATCTACGGACACATACAGACTGAAAGTGAGGGTATGGAAAAAGATATTCAATGCAAACAGAAATCAAAAGAAACCTCAAGTAGCAATTCTCATATTAGACAAAATAGACTTAAAAATAAAGATGATTACAAGACACAAAAAGCACACTACATAATGATCAAGGGATCAATCCAAGAAGAAGATATAACAATTGTAAATATTTATGCACCCAAAAAAGGAACACCTCAATATGTAAGGCAAATGCTAACAGCCATAAAAGAGGATATCGACAGTAACACAATCATAGTAGGGCACTTTAACACCTCAATTTCACTAATTGACAGATCATCCAAAATTAAAATAAACATAGAAACATAAGCTTTAAATAATACCTTAAGATGGACTTAATTAATACTTATAGGACATTCCATCCAAAAACAACAGAATACACTTTCTTCTCAAGTGCTCATGGAATATTCTCCAGGATCGATCATATTTTGGTTCACAGCTCAAGCCTTGGTAAATTTAAGAATATTGAAATCGTATCAAGTATATTTTCCTACCACAACTCTCTGAGACTAGATATCAATTATAAGAAAAAAATCAGTAAAAAAACAAACAAAAAATTGAAGGCTAAACAATACACTACTAAATAACCAAGAGGTCATTGAAGAAGTCAAAGAGAAAATCAAAAATACTTAGAAACAAATGACAATGAAAACATGATGACTCAAAATCACTGAGATGCAGCAAAAGCAGGTCTAAGAGGGAACTTTATAGCAATACAATCCTACCTCAAGAAACAAGAAACATCTCAAATAAAAAACCTAACATTGCACCTAAAGCAATTAGAAGAAGAAAAACAAAAAATCCCAAAGTTAGCAGAAGGAAAAACAACATAAAAATCAGATCAGAAATAAATGAAAAAGAAATGAAGGAACTGATAGCAAAGATCAATAAAACTAAAACCTGGGTTTTTGACAAGATAAACAAAATTGATGAACCATTAGCCAGACTCATCAAGAAAAAAAGGGAGAAGACTCAAATCAATAAAATTAGGAATGAAAAAGGAGAAGTAACATCTGACACTGCAGAAATACAAAAGATCATGAGAGATTACTACAAGCAACGCTATGCCAATAAAATGGACAACATGGAAGAAATGGACAAATTCTTAGAAATGCACAACCTGCCAATACTGAATCAGGAAGAAAGAGAAAATATGAACAGACCAAGCACAAGCACTGAAATTGAAACTGTGATTAAAAATCTTCCAACAAACAAAAGCCCAGGACCAGATGGCTTCACAGGCGAATTCTATCAAACATTTAGAGAAGAGGTAGCTCCTATCCTTCTCAAACAAAAACCCAATCCAAAAATGGGCAGAAGACCTAAATAGACATTTCTTCAAAGAAGATATACAGACTGCCGAGAAACACATGAAAGACTGCTCAACATCACTAACCATTAGAGAAATGTAAATGAAAACTACAATGAGATATCATCTCACACCAGTCAGAATGGCCATCATCCAAAAATCTAGAAACAATAAATGTTGGAGAGGGTGTGGAGAAGAGGGAGCACTCTTGCGATGTTGGTGAGAATGTAAATTGATACAGCCACTGTGGAAAACAGTATGGAAGTTCCTTAGTATGGAAGTTCCTTAAAAAACTACAAATAGAACTACCATATGACCCAGCAATCCCACTACTGGGCATATACCCTGAGAAAAACGTAATTCAAAAAGAGTCATGTACCAAAATGTTCATTGCAGCTCTATTTACAATAGCCCAGAGATGGAAACAACCTATGTGTCCATCATCGGATGAATGGATAAAGAAGATGTGGCACATATATACAATGGAATATTACTCAGCCATATAAAGAAAGGAAATTGAGCTGTTTGTAATGAGGTGGACAGACCTAGGGTCTGTCATACAGAGTGAAGTAAGTCAGAAAGAGAGAGACAAATACCGTATGCTAACACATATATATGGAATTTAAGCAAAAAATTGTCATGAAGAACCTAGGGGTAAAACAGGAATAAAGACACAGACCTACTAGAGAATGGACTTGAGGATATGGGGAGGGGGAAAGGTAAGCTGTGACAAAGCGAGAGAAAGGCATGGACATATATACACTACCAAACGTACGGTAGAGAGCTAGTGGGAAACAGCGGCATAGCACAGGGAGATCAGCTCGGTGCTTTGTGACCGCCTGGAGGGGTGGGATAGGGAGGGTGGGAGGGAGCGAGAGGCAGGAGGGAAGAGATATGGGAACATATGTATATATATAGCTGTTTCATTTTGTTGTAAAGCAGAAAGTAACACACCATTATAAAGCAATTATAATTCAATGAAGATGTAAAAACAAGAAATAAGTGAAAAGGAAATTAAAGAAACAATAATGTAGATCAATAGAACTAAAAGCTGGTTATTTGCGAATATAAGAATAATTGATAAACCATAAGCCAGACGCATCAAGAAAAAGAGGGAGAAGACTCAAAGCAATAGAATTTGAAATGAAAAAGAAGTAAAAACTGACACTCCAGAAATTCAGAGGATCATGAGAGATTACTACAGGCAACTATATGCCAATAAAATGGACAACCTGGAAGAAGTGGACAAATCATTAGAAAAGCACAGACTTCCGAGACTGAACCTGGAAGAAACAGAAAATATAAACAGACCAATCACAAGCATTGAAATTGAGACTTTGAAAAAAATCTTCCAACAAACAAAAGCCTCGACCTGATGGCTTCACAGGTGAATTCTATCAAATATCTAGAGAAGAGCTAACACCTATCTTTCTCAAACTCTTCCAAAATATCGCAGAGGGAGAAACACTTCCCAACTCATTCTACAAGGCAACTATCACTCTGATACCAAAAACGGACAAAGATGTCACAAAAAAGAAAACTACAGGCCAATATCACTTGTGAACATAGATGCAAAAATCCACAACAAAATACCAGCAAACAGAATCCAACAGCACATTAAAAGGATCATACACCATGATCAAGGGGGCTTTATCCCAGGAATGCAAGTATTCTTCAATATATGCTAATGAAACAATGTGATAAACCATATGAACAAATTGAAGGAGAAAAACCATATGGTCATCTCAATAGATGCAGAAGAAATCTTTCAACAAAATAAAACCCCCATATATTAAAAAAAACCCTCCAGAAAGCAGGCATAGATGGAACATACCTCAAAATATAAAAGGCCAAATATGACAAACCCACAGCCAACATCATTCTCAATGGTGAAAAAGTGAAACCATTTCCACAAAGATCAGGAACCAGACAAGGCTGTCCACTCTCACCATTATTATTCAACATAGTTCTGGAAGTTTTAGCCACAACAATTAGAGAAGAAATAGAAATAAAAGGAATCCAAATTGAAAAAGAAGTAGTAAATCTGTCACTGTTTGTAGATGACATGATACTAAACATAAAGAATCCTATAGTAGCTACCAGAAAACTATTAGAGCTCATCAATGAGTTTGGTAAAGTAGCAGGATACAAAATTAATGCACAGAAATCTCTTGCCATCCTATACACTAATGATGAAAAATCTGAAAGAAAATTTAAGGAAACATCCGATTTACCATTGCAACAAAAAGAAAAAGTACCTAGGAATAAACTTACCTAAGAAGAAAAAAGACCTGTGTGCAGAATTCTATACGACACTGGAGAAAGAAATTAAAGATGAGACAAACAGATGGAGAGATATGCCATACTGTTTGATTGGAAGAATCAACATTGTAAAAATGACTATACAGCCCAAATCAATCTACAGATTCAGTGCAACCCCTATCAAACTAAAAATGGCATTTTTCACAGAAATTAGAACAAAAATTCAGTTTGTATGGAAACACAAAAAACACCGAAGAGCCAAAGCAATCTTGAAAAACGGAGCTGAAGGATTCAGGCTCCCAGACGTCAGACTACATCAAAAAGCTACAGTAATAGGGCTTCACTGGTGGCGCAGTGGTTGAGAGTCCGCCTGTCGATGCAGGGGACGCGGGTTCGTGCCCCAGTCCGGGAAGACCCCACATGCCATGGAGTGGCTGGGCCCGTGAGCTATGGTCGCTGAGTCTGCGTGTCCGGAGCCTGTGCTCTGCAACGGAAGAGGCCACAACAGTGAGAGGCCCGCGTACCGCAAAAAAAAAAAAGCTACAGTAATAAACACAGTATGGTACTGGCATAAAACCACAAATATAGATCAATGGAACAAGATAGAAAGCCCATAGAAAAAGCCACCCACATATGGTCACCTTATTTTTGATAAAGGAGTCAAGAATATACAATGGAGAAAAGACAGCCTCTTCAAGAGGAGTTGCTGTGAAAACTGGACAGGGACATGGAAAAGAATGAAATTAGAACACTCCATAACACCATACACAAAAATAAACTCAAAATGGATTAAAGACCTAAATGTAAGACCAGACACTATAAAACTCTTAGAGGAAAACAAAGGCAGAAAACTCTATGTCATATATCACAGCAAGAGACTTTTTGACCCACTTCCTAGACAAATGGAAATAAAAACAAAAAGGAATAAATGGGACCTACTGAAACGTTAAGGCGTTGCACAGCAAAGAAAACCATAAACAAGATGAAAAACAACCCTCAGAATGGGAGAAAATATTTTCAAATGAAGCAACTGACAAAGGATTAATCCCCCAAATATATAAACAGCTCACGCAGCTCAATATTACAAAAAAACAACCCATTCCAAAAATGAGCAGAAGACTTAAATAGACATTTCTCCAAAACAGTTATACATATTGCCAACAAACACATGGACAAATGTTCAACATCACTAATCATTAGAGAAATGCAAGTCAAAACTACAATGAGGTAGCAACTCACGCCAGTCATAATGGCCATCATCAAAAAATCTACAAACAATAAATATTGGAGAGGGTGTGGAGAAAAGGGAAACCTCTTGCACTGTTGGTGGGAATGTAAATTGATACAGCCACTATCTAGAAAAGTATGGATGTTCCTTTAAAAATTAATAATAGAACTCCCATACGACCCACTAATCCAACTATTGGGCATATACCCTGAGAAAATCATAATTCAAAAAGAGACATGTACCACAATATTCATTGCATCTCTATTTACAATAGCCAGGACATGGAAGCAACCTAAGTGTCCATCAACAGATGAATGGATAAAGAAAATGTGGTACATATATACAATAGAATAATACTCAGCCATAAAAAAAATAATAAATTGAGTTAATTGTAGTGAGGTGGATGTACCTAGGGAATGTCATACAGAGTGAAGTAAGTCAGAAAGAGAAAAATAAATACTGTATGATAACACATACTTATAGAAACAAACAAACAAACAAAAAAAGGTTCTGAAGAACCCTGCGGCAGGAGAGGAATAAAGACACAGACATAGAGAATGGACTTAAGGACACAGGGAGGGGGAAATGTAAGCTGGGATGAAGTGAGAGAGTGGCATGGACTTATATATATTACCAAATGTAAAATAGATAGCCAGTGGGAAGCAGCTGCATAGCACAGGGAGATCAGCTCAGTGCTTTGTGATCATTAATTAATTATTTTAAATCTTCCAGCAAACAAAACCCAGAACCAGATGGCTTCACAGGCAAATTCTATCAAATATTTAGAGAAGAGCTAACACCTATCCTTCTCAAACTCTTCCAAAATATAACAGAGGGAGAAGAACTCCCCAACTCATTCTATGAGGCCACCATCACCCTGATATCAAAATCAGACAAATATGTCACAAAGAATGAAACCTACAGGCCAATATCACTGATGAACATAGATGCAAAAATCCTCAGCAGAATAATAGCAAACAGAATCCAACAGCACATTAAAAACATAATACACCATGAACAGGTGGGGTTTATGCCAGGAATGCAAGGATTCTTCAATATACACAAATAAATCTATGTGATAAACCATTTTAAGAAATTGAAGGATAAAACCATATGATCATATCCATAGATGCAGAAAAAGCTTATGACAAAATTCAACACCTATTTATGATAAAAACCCTCCAGAAAGTAGAAATAGAGGGAATTTACCTCCAGAAGTAGGCATAGAGGAAACTTACATCAACATAATAAAGGCCATATATGACAAACCCACAGCCAACATAATCCTCAATGGTGAAAAAGGGAAACCATTTCCACTAAGATCAGGAACAAGATAAGGTTGCCCACTCTCATCTATTATTCAACCTAGCTTTGGAAGTTTTAGCCACAGCAATCAGAGAAGAAAAAGAAATGAAAGGTATCCAAATTGGAAAAGAAGAAGTAAAGCTGTCACTGTTTGCAGATGACATGATACTATACATAGAGAATTCTAAAGATGCTACCAGAGAACTACTAGAGCTCATCAATGAATTTGATAAAGTAGCAGGATACAAAATTAATGCACAGAAATCTCTGGCACTCCTATAAACTAATGATGAAAAATCTGAAAGAGAAATTAAGGAAACACTCCCTTGAAACACTCCCTTGTAACACTGCAACAAAAGGAATAAAATACCTAGGAATAAACCTAAGGAGACAAGAGAACTGTATGCAGAAAACTATAAGACACTGATGAAAGAAATTAAAGATGATACAAATAGATGGAGAGATATACCATGTTCTTGGATTGGAAGAATCAACATTGTGAAAATGACTACACTACCCAAAGCAATGTACAGATTCAATGCAATCCCTATTAAACTATCAATGACATTTTTCACAGAGCTAGAACAAAAAATTTCACAATCTGTATGGAAACACAAGAGACCCCGAATAGCCAAACCAATCTTGAGAAAGAAAAAGGGAGCTGGAGGAATCAGGCTCCCTGACTTCAGACTATACTACAAAGCTACAGTAATAAGGACAGTATGGTACTGGCACAAAAACATAAATATAGATGAATGGGACTGAATAGAAAGCCCAGAGATAAACCCACGCACATATGCTCACCTTATCTTTGATAAAGGAGGCAAGAATATACAATAGAGAAAAGGCAGCCTCTTTAGTATGTGTTGCTAGGAAAACTGCACAGCTACATGTAAAAGAATGAAATTAGAACACTCCCTAACACCATACACAAAAATAAGCTCAAAATGGATTAAAGACCTAAATGCAAGGTCAGACACTATAAAACACTTAGAAGAAAACAGGCAGAACACTCTATGACATAAATCACAGTAAGATTCTTTTTGACCCGCCTCCTAGAGAAATGGCAGTATAAACAAAAATAAACAAATGGGACCTAATGAAACTTAAAAGCTTTTGCACAGCAAAGGAAACCATAAACAAGATGAAAAGACAACCCTCAGAATGGGAGAAAATATTTGCAAATGAAGCAACTGACAAAGGATTAATCTCCAAAATTTACAAGCAGCTCATGCAGATCAATTTGAATAAAACAAACAGCCCAATTCAAAAAATAGGCAGAAGACCTAAATAGGCATTTCTCCAAAGAAGATATACAGATTTCCAACAAACACATGAAAGGATGCTCAACATCACTACTCATTAGAAAAATGCAAATCAAAACTACAGTGTGGGACATCATGGGAAGATGGCGGAAGAGTAAGACGTGGAGATCGCCTTCCTCCTCACGGATAAAACTGTTGTTGGGAATGTAAATTGATATAGCCATTATGGAGAACAGTACAGAGGTTCCTTAAAAATCTAAAAGTAGAACTACCATATGACCCAGCAATCCCACTTCTGGGAATATACTCTGAGAAAACCGTAATTCTAAAAGAGTCACGTACCACATTGTTCATTGCATCTCTATTTCCAGTAGCCAGGACATGGAATCAACCTAAGTGACCATCAATACATGAATGGATAAAGAAGAGGCGGCACATATATACAATGGAATATTACTCAGGCATACAAAGAAATGAAATTGAATTATTTCTAGCGAGGTGGATGGACCTAGAGACTGTCATGCAGTGTGAAGTAAGTCAGAAAGTATAAAACAAATACCGTATGTTAACACATGTATATGGAATCTAAAATATAAAATGGTTCTGAACAACCTAGGGCCAAGACAGGAATAAAGACGCAGACGTAAAGTATGGACTTGAGGACACTGGGAGGGGGAAGGGTAAGCTATGCCGAAGCGAGAGAGTGGCATGTACATATATACACCACCAAATGTAAAATAGATAGCTAGTGGGAAGCAGCCACATCACACAGGGAGATCAGCTTGGTGCTCTGTGACCATCTACAGGGGTGGGATAGGGAGGATGGGAGGAAGATGCAAGAGGGAGGAGATATGGGGACATATGTATATGTATAGCTGATTCACTTTGTTATAAAGCAGAAACTAACACACCATTGTAAAGCATTTATAGTCCAATAAAGATGTTAAAATAAAAGAAAATGACATAAATGTATTATCTTTCAGTTCTGTAGATCAGCAGTCTGACACTAGTCTCACTGGAGTAAAGTCAGTGTGTTGGCAGAACTCCTTTGTTTTCTGGAAGCTCTAATGGAGAATCTGTTTCCTTGACTTTTCCAGTTTGTAGAGACCGCTTACATTCTTTGGCTCTAGCCCCCTCCCTCTATCTTCAAAGCCAGCAACAGCAAGTGGATTTCTTCTCAAATGTCATCATTCTGACCTCCTTTTCTTCCTCCCTCCTCCACTTATAAAGGCCCTGTAATGACATTGGGCCCATGTGGATATTCCAGGAAATATCTTCCTATTGTAGGATCATCTGATTAGCAGCCTTAATTCCATCTGCAAATTTAATTTCCCTTTGCCCTGTAATATTCTCAGGTTCCAGGCGTTAGGACATGAAAATTTGGGGGGGTCCATTATTCTACCTACCATATCCATTTCAGCTATGAATTCCCCAAGGGCTAAGCCAGGTCTGATTTATCTTTGCAACCCCCCACCCTGCACTCCTCCCTCCAGCCCTGTGTCTGGCCCAGAGTGGGTGCTCATCAGTAATTAAGCAAACACGTTATAACCTGTCATGTTTACCAGATCTCGCACTTCTCAGAGAACAGAACCTTCCATAAGTCTATCCTAAATTTTACGTGCTTTGCTACCCTAATTGGACTGATGCCAGGTCCTGTGGTGCCTCAACCCTTTTGCTATTTTTCCCTGGCTAGTGAGATCTAACTTGAAACAAACTGATAACTAGCCATGCCAATGCAGCCATAGCAGGGACAGGTAGCCAGGTCTCCTAGAATGGTTGTCCCATTCTTGAGACAGGGCTTCTTCCTGTTCCTTGTAGATTAGATCTTTAAAGCCTCTGCCATCTGTGCTGCAGGGGAAAGTAGGAGAGTGAATACTCCCCGCAGGAAGACCATCTTCCTTCAGGGTGCCCTCCCAGGCACCCCTCCTTTGATCTAGTCAGGCCTGCCTGCCCCATTCACCTAACTCTTCTTCAGTAGCCTTCTGTATGTGTGAGGGAGTGGGTCTTGGCTTCCCAAAGCTAGAGAACTAGTACCATATCCGTATCTTGGTAGTTTGTCCCCTACATTCTGTTCAGAGTTGTGCATGTGAAAAGGGCTCTGTAAACCCAGAATCTGGCCCCAAACCATTTTTGCAAACTCTATTCCTCCTGTTACCTGAGACTACTCTCTATTTCCCCAAAATGGCATAAATGAACCCATCACCTTGTCTTTCCTTATGCCATTCCTTCTGCCAAGAATGCCTGACTTTCCCTCTCCATACTGTCCTCTTTTTCTTAAACTACACACACACCACCACTACCACCACCACATCTATTCATCTTTCAAAGCCCAGTTAAAATTGTTCCTTCTCTGTAAAATCTTCCTTACCATCTTGTTGAAATTTATCCCTCCTTCCTCTCCATCCTCCCAGCAGTTTGTACTTCTATTAGCATGGACTCCATTCTCCCTTGTGTGCTGGTTGTTTGCTTACTCATCTACTTCCCCACTGGCTGGTAAATATCTTTGAGGTTTATTCACCTTGGTGTCTCACCCATCACCCACCCCACTTCCAACCCCACCCCCCCAGCCTTACCTCCATCACACAATGCCTAGCACCAAATTTGTGGTCAGTCATTGTTTACTCAGCAAATGAATGGCTCTCTCATCTTTTCCCTGGTACCATGGAAGGCTCAGGACAAATCTTGGTCCATGTGTTGCAAAGTCCTCCTGCTTCCACGACCCCTGTCCTCCTCACTCCCAATTCCACACACATACTTTGGCCCTTGTGCTCTTTTCTATACTTATCCTCTCTGTAGCCCAAAGGCCCAAAATTACATCACTCACATGACTATTGGACTATACTCATACACTTGCCAAATAATGAAGCTGGAAGAGATTTTAGAGAACCCCCCCATCTGCTACCCAGTTCACAAAAGGAACTGAGGAACTGAGACTTACAGAGGAAGGATTTGCCCAAGCACCTTCATCGTATTAACAAAGTTAGAACTAAATCCCTGAAAGGTTTTCAGATTTCTTAGTTCAGTTTGCTTTGCACACTGCTACTATCACTTAGCCGTGCATGGAAAAGTGGGTAAATGGTGCCACACAGTGGCTGAGAGGCTTAGCTTCATCTACCAGCCTTGTTCCTCAAAAGTGGAATTCCCAGCCACATCCTGCTCTTCCTTTCTCCCCTGAAGGATGAGGGAACAGGGAGGTCACCTTCCAGGGATAATCCACAGGATATCCACATAGCCCCACCCTCTGCAGGCAAGGAATAGGACACAAACATTATTCCACATCTTTACCAAGAAAGGTGGGGAAGTGGAGCCACAGGCATCTTGGGAGCTAGAGAGTTGGCCTTCCTGGAGGGACTTGGAAGAGGGAATTCAGGCTTTCCTTCCCTGATCCCAGGGCTTTTGCTTCTGGGCTGGTTATTAACCAAATGTTTCTTTGCCACATCTGTTCTGCTAAGGATTGGCTTAACATCCTGGCACAGGCCTCCCTATCCAGAATTCCAGAATTTGCAGATTTGAAGACACAGGGCTCGGGCTGGAGAGGTGGACATTCCCAGATTCTTTCTTTCTTTCTTTTTTCTTTCTTTCTTTCTTTCTTTCTTTCTTTCTTTCTTTCTTTCTTTCTTTCTTTCTTCTTCCTTTCTTTCTCTCTTTCATTGAAGTATAATTGACTTACAATATTATATTATTTTCAGGTGTACAACATAGTGACTCAATACTTTTATTAACTTGATCAATACTTTTAATTATTGATCACCACAATAATTCTAGTTACCATCTGTCAGCATACAAAGCTTTTACAATATTACTGACTATATTCCCAATCTTGATGTATGTATTTTATAACTGGAAGTTTGTACCTCCTAATCTCCCCCACTTATTTCACTCATCTCCCCACTCCCCTCCCCTCTGGCAACCACCAGATTGTTCTTTGTATCTATGAGTCTGCTTCTGGTTTGTTATGTTTGTTCATTTGTTTTGTATTTGAGATTCCACCTATAAGTGAAATCACATGTTGTCTTTCTCTGCCTGACTTATTTCACTTAACATCATACCCTCAAGAAACATTTATGTTGTCACAAATGGCAAGATTTCATTCTTTTTTAATGGCCAAGTAATATTCCATGACACACACACACACACACACACACACACACAACATCTTCTTTATCCATCTATCTATCATTGGACACTTAGGTTGCTTTCATATCTTGGCTATTATAAATAATACTATGAACATAGGAGTGCATATATCTTTTGGAATTAGTGAATACCCAGAAGTTAAATTGGTGGATTAATTCTATTTTTATTTCATAGGGGAACCTCCATATCATTTTCCACAGTGGTTGTACCAATTTATCATCCCTCCAACAGTGCACAAGGGCTCCCTTTTCTCCACATGCTTGCCAGTACTTGTTATTTGTTGTCTTTTTGATCATAGCCATTCTGACAGGTGAGATATTCACTTGCATTTACCTGATGATTAGTGATGCTGAGCATTTTTTCATGTGTCTGTTGGCCATCTGTATGTCTTTTTTGGAAAAATGTCTATTCAAGTCTTCTGCCTATTTTTAAATTAGGTTGGTTTTTTTTGATGTTGAGTTATATGAGTTATTTGTATATTTTGGATATTAACTTGTTTTCAGATATATTGTTTGCAAATATCTTCTCCTATTCATTGGGCTGCCTTTTTGTTTTGTTGATAGTTTCCTTCACTGTGCAAAAGTTTTCTAGCTTGATGTAGTCCCACTAGTTTATTTTTGCTTTTGTTTCCTTTGCCTGAGGATACATATGCAAAAAATATTGCTAAGACCAATGTCAAAGAGCATACTGCCTATATTTTCTTCTAGGAGTTTTATGGTTTCAGGTCTTACATTTAAGTCTTTAATTCATTTTGAGTTTATTTTTGTATATGATGTGAGAAAGTAGTCCCAGATTCTTTCAATAGGGGTTTAAACAAGCTAGTTTGGAGGTTAAGAAACTAGTCCTTTCCCCCTTTGGACACAGAATTATACCCTAGTTTCCCTCCCAAAGCCTTCTTGGTCCAGTTCCTAGCAGGAATCTTCTACATTATAGGTCAGAGGAAAGGGAAGTTTAGTTTCAGGCAAAAGAGGGAAAGGGGGACAGGTTTTGTGTCATCTGCCATGAACTGACAGCATGCCTCATCTGGGAATGGAGATTCTTGGAAGTTTAGGAAACAAGAAGCTCCCTAAGGCTGAACCTAGGCCAGGGCCACCTGCTTGGCCCCTCCAATGAGCCATCATCTTTGACTCTCAGCTGCTCTATGGCTGGATGCCAGGGTAGAAGGAAAGATGGGGTGGAGTTGGGCTGCCAGGAAAATGAGGCCTGGCCCTAGCCTAGTTCCAGAATGAAATTAGGGGCAGATGACTATAAATCAGGCAGGAGTTCTGAGATAAATGAATCTTTCTTCATTCTTCTCTCATCTGAGTTTCAGGTTCCAGGAATCTGTCCAAAGTATGGGATCCTGAGTGAGCTGATTGCTGGCAGTCTGGGGAAGGGAAGGGATCCCTAGAAGGCTGGGTCAGGGGCAGAAACGATAATAATTGATGGAAAATAGAGAACACTTGGTGGTGACAGGGGCTTAGGCACGGGCTAAAGCATATTTTATGGGTGGGGGTGGAAGTTATGCAGCCAAATGATATTTAAATGAAATGATCTTGAAAATTGATATCTTGGTTGGCTTGAAACTCCTAGGAACAGAGCAAGACACCCTTCCCCAAGCCAAGGAATCAGACCACAATTTCCTCTTCCATCTACCCCCCTTCCTCAGGCCTGGAGCACAAGATGCCATTGTCCCCTGGAGTTGTCCCTCCACCCCAGAGGGGTGCTGATTCTGCAGCTGGGATGATTCTAACACATTGTCTAAGCCTTTTATATCCATGGAGTATTCCATACACTTTAACTACCTTTCAACATCTAACACTCAATTAGAACACAGGGGTAATTTGACCATGACACGTTACTACCTAGATGGCCATCTAATTAGCACCCCATAGCTCTGTGATGTTGGCAGGGCAGGGAGAGTTACCTCCATTTTACAGATGAAGAATTGAGATTCAAAGAGATGAAGCTAATTGCCTCAGGATCTCAGTGCTGGAGGGATCTAACATCACTCTAGTCAAAATCACCTTTTCATGCTTAAAACTCAACTCCATCCTCCACCCCCCACACCCAGCCAATGCCCATGTCCAATAACTGGCTAGCAGTACTTGAACACCTCTAGCAACTTGCAAATAACTCTGATCTGAGTTGAGGCAGCCTTTGTCAAAAGCCCACAGACTATTAGTATGGGGCCAAGGTTTAGGCTGAGTTTAAAGAAGAGCTTGCACCTGAGGTTGACATATTGGCTATTTCCCAAGTTGGGGGGCTTTTATGCAGATTTAGCTGGTTTCCATCAGTCATCTTCTTATGTTGTAGCAAAATCAAGACTCAAGAGGGGAGAGGGGCAAACCCACCTGAGCAAACAGAAGAAATAACAAACCATGGAGTGCTGAAAATAATCCTTTATTCTGAGGCAGGACGAGGATGGGAGGGATGGGGTGAGGGAAAAGGGAAGCCTAGCCAACACAATAGAACCTAGAAGACTCGAAAGATATCCAGATAGCCTGAGATTAAGAGCTTGGGTACTGGTCAGAAGTGGCAGCATGGGGGTTTGATTCCAATTTTGGGTGCTAAACTAGTTGGACCACTTTGTAAAGACCACCTGGGTTAGCAGCTGCCGTGCTGCAGATAAACATCTCCTTACCCTTTGCCAGAATGTCAAAGATTGAAATAAAAAAGAAGACCCAGCTCCCTTCTACCTCTGAACTAGTTTTGGAGTTGGGCGCAGGGATGGGGTCATCCAGAACCAGAGAAGCTAACCCTAGAAATGATTTTGTTAGTGCTGTTATTATATAAGTAAGAGTCACCATTCATAGAGCTACTATTAATAGGAAAACTGGGGTCCAGAGGGAAGTTATTATCTACATTAACATTAAAACTAAGCAGACTATTTGGTCAGTTTTGGTCAGCTTGATTTACCTGATTAATTCAGTGGAAAAATATCAGCTAGTAGAGCTTCTTGGCATGAAGCTAACCAAATAAACAGTTTCTCTGACTGAACATTTTGCTTTTCCACCTCTTATTTTTGATTTATGAAGACACTATGTCTGGGCTTGACTTGGTTTTCAGGTGCTCTCACTTCACCAGGTTGCTCAGAGCACAGAGGAAAGAGGAACTCTTATGCCCATCCCATGCCCATAGCTGTTCTCTCTGCCCATCCTATCTTTGCCAGGACTGGACTCACCTCCAAGCAAGAACAGGAGCCTATGGAAAATAGCTTGGAGCTTCTCTCTCAACCCCCCTTCCTCCTTCCTTCTCTCCCTCCCTCTCTTCCTCCTTCCCTCCTTCCCTCTCTACTGTGGGCCTAAGAAAGGCTCTGGACTCCTAACCCTGGGACCAGCCCTCTATATACTGCTTCCCCTCTGCTAGCAGGGGCTCTATCTTTTCCAGCCATCTTATCCACTCATCATCCACTCACTGGTTTTGGCAGTAATCATCTGTCCCTGAGGAGACCCAAGGAAGCAGTGGGAATAGAAATGATTTTCCTTTCCTTCTTTTGACTTAGGGAAACGCTGGGGGAAGGGAGAGCCATTTCCATGCTGTGGAAAGCAGCTTTCTAGTTCCTTAACACTGTTTGCCTCTTGGAAGGCACTCTCTGGTGAGGGAGTTTTTGTTGAATTTAAAGGAAAGCAAGGGATTTTTTAAGGAGCAAGAACAGAGAAATGAAAGGGAAAGGAAAAGAAAGGGGGTGAGGTTGGTCAGCTTGATTCTTAGATTCTCACTGGGACCTTGGTTGAGTTCTGGAGGCCCTGGGAACAGTGAATTATTCTACATCTGTATCCTCTCCTTTCTTGGTTTCCCCCCAGGAGTTACAGAGCTATATTTTGTACAGCTGATGTAATTGAATAGATTTATGAGTACTCATTTTGTATGCTTAGGGCCAGGGAGTGATAGGCAGGAAGTTAATAATGAAAGAATGGTGGGAAGAGCCTTTGGGGAAGGAAAGGGGTAACAGTAAAGGGACAAAATAAGTTAAGTGGGGGAAAGGAGAGGAGCTTGTGCAGAAGAAGCTAAAAGCATGGGTTTGAACCCACAGCAGGTCACCCCCCTACCACTTGTGCGGCTGGATCTAGTCTAACTAGAGGATGGCACCTCTACAAATAGATTGATAGGTCCTGCCTCCTCAGTGAGTAGGGGGCCAAAATGTGAAGACTCCTTTCAAATTTCCATGAAAATGCTATACCAAGAGGACACCTAATAAATACGACCCTGCTAAAATATAAATTAATACAATAGACTCTTATAGCTGGAAAAGGGATCTCAGTACCCATCTAGCCCATCACCTCTCTCCTCTCCACCACCACCACCTTGGAACTAAAGAAACCTAAAGAGAAGATAAACCAATAATTTAGCCACAGCTTTATTCCCCTAACTTGGGGGAAAGGGGGAGAAAAAGGCTACCAGTGGCTTTCTGTGACCATGAATCCTTAACACAAAGGAACACTTCCTGACAGTAGATTTTCAGGCCCTCCTCTGGTAAGGTAGTGGGGGATAGACTGGGGATGAAGGGCTCATTCAATATTCCTCTAGCCCCTTCAGATGATGCTGGAGTAGGCTGCTTTAGGGAACAGAAGCCCAATTTTTAAAGGGGGCCCTGAAAAAGCAAGCCCCCTTGTCCCCATCCCAGTAATCCAGATTACCCACTGCTCAGGATTTAACTCCAAACAGGAGGGCCATACCCTTTTTATCTAGAACCCTGGAAACAGCACAGGACAGCAAGTTGACAGTGTGTTCTGAAGAAAAATAAAATAAAAACAAGGAAGGAAAGTGTTTAGTCATTTTCCTCCAAGCCAGTGGTTTCCAGATGTTGCTCGAGCAACCAGATCCAGCCTCAAAAGCCCAAAAGAATGCAGTAAAAATTTGAGAAGGGGCTTAGGGTTCTAACTAGGGATTTCCTTAAAAAGGCAATGTGCTGTGAGCAGAGCTGTGTGGAATATTTCAAAATTCAGCTCTGTTGCCAGCTCAAGACCAAAGCAGTCATTTGCATACTGCTCTGCAAGTACATCCACCATCCAAATACATTGTTCGGGGCTCTGATTTTCACACTCTAATTTCTCCAGAAAATCAGGCCTATAGGTCAGCTAGCTTATTTTGCATGCAGACATGCTGGTATTTAACCCTGAAAGATCCTCTCCTTCCAACTGCCTTGGGAAGAGGGCAGGACAAGTTACAAAAAATCAGTTTTACAGCTGGAGGAAACTGGGGCTAGAGTGGCAAAGAGATTTGGGTAAGGTGGCAGAATTGGGAAGAATCTAAAATTTTCAAACTCCCAAGCCAGGGCTCTATCCCCTATATTTTCACTCCTATCATAGAAGCTGAGGAATAAGAGACCATCCAGAACTTGGATCCAGCCCAAAGAATAGGAGAAGGAGGGCTGTGGGTCTCAGGGCCTGAAACGTGGAAGTGGTGTCAAGGAGGAAGTCCTTTGGCCTATTTACCTATGTATGTATAAGGTTGCAGCTCTGTATAAATTCAGCTGCTTGCAGTAGATATAGTTGATGGCCTGGGAGAGGAAAATATCCACTTTGCAGAACATGTTCTCTACCTACAGGAAGGAAACAAGATAAGCTTGGACTCAGGGTTAAAGCTCAGCTACCTTTGAGTCAATCTAGGGTGTCAGCTGCCATGCCATGGGTCCCTGGCATGCGCCCCAGGGAGCCAGAGAGGTGTAAGAGAATCCAAAGCTCAGGTTCTTACCCAAAGCCTTGTCTCAACCATTAAATTCACCCTTACAAAGTACTTGCAGACATTTTACAGAGACCACAGACCCATATCCCAGGCCATCTGGTGAAGGAGCTTCTGGAGTTCTGACCGCTAGAGGAAATTGGCACAGTGGAAGAAGGTGAGTTTAGCTTTTGTACAGCAAGTAAATGGGGCCAAAGTGAAGGAGCTGGACAACTGTTGTGGCCTCAGGCTATGAGATTCCTCAAACAATCTCTCCCTAGACACACATGGACCTCCTCCTCCATTTTGTGGGAGAAAGGGGTAAGGTGTGCCTCTAGCCCAGGCTTAACCAGAGGAAGTGAGATGGGGAGAGAGGGAAAGGAGTAGGATGGGACAGGAGCCCTTTGGGTCTTGGAGGAGAAGAGTGGGTCTCAATCAGGTGGGCGTCAAACAACTCAGGTTTTCACTGAGGAATTTATCTAATCGACTGAGCTCCATGAGGAGGGGTGAGCTCTTCCTGAGCCTCCTCTCCACCCTCCACCAGCCTTCCCTGCTTGAAGAAACAGACTGCAGGCCACCACAGGAAATAAAGCATCCAGTGACTCTAGCGGCCAACTTGGAGCTTGCTGCTAGTAGACACTGGGGATATTGTAGGAGGAGAAAGGGTCAGAGAGAAGAGAGCATAGGGGAAACTAGTTGAGGGCTGTGAACTCACCTTTACCATCTCCTATTCTTGTCCATGAGGTGGAAGAGCAAGGGAATGAGGCTGTAGCAAACCTGATTGTGGAGGAAGGTAATGTTCTTCTTGTCTTCCCTGACTATCAACCAAGTTTCCAAACATAGTGATGGCTCTTGCACAGACATAGTCTCGCTCCCATGAGAAGTAAGGGCTGTGTGTCCAGGAGCTCTGAGCACCTCAGCCCCAGCACAGCCATTCTAGCCATTTCCATAGCACTCGACCTCTGCCCACCAGTCCAGAGAAACAGGACACTGTATCCTTAGGTTCACGGCCCTGAGTGACACCATTCTCCTGGCATGCACACACATTGAGTCATCCAAATTTACCACTACATACTCACATGTAACCTGCTCCTTGATCACACACATGCACCCCTCAGATGTGTGGGTAATATGAGAATACATACACAGAATCATAAAATATCCACAATTGTACACCCCTGGACATACAAACTCTCACACAACTACATATGCATGTACTTACCTAAACCTGTACATGTACATCAACCACACTCACAGTGTTTACACTCATCCCTTTTAGGCATAAATATGACCACAGTCTGTCACACCTATACCTCCTTTGCATATGCACACAACCATATTACTCTGTACACCCATGGGATGATCTACATATGCAAAGACACACAACCCCTCCCATTCACACATGCTCTCACCCTCTGTGCTTACCTACATACATCCAGCAGTACCTTTACACATACCCAGCATACTGGTTTGCAGATACTAGTCCTTTTTACATTGCTTCATAAGCACTCCTAGGTCTTTTGCATGAAATCCTTGTTTCCTGCTTCCTGCTGCTTGTCTTGTACATTTTTCTTGTTCTTTTTTTAAACTTTTCTATGTAGAAAATTTCAAAAGTACAAAAGTAATGAGAACAGTAAAATGAACCTTGTGAATTCATCATCTAGCTTCAACAATTACTTATATGTGCTTACGTTCAACATTCAACAAACATTTACCACGTGTCAGTACTCTGCATGTGTATGCTACTGCGACGTAGCAGGGGGCTAAAGACATAGTATGTGTTTAATAAACATTTGTTGAATTGACAATTTTCAGGCACTGGGCTGACCTTTGGGATTAAAAAATCATGAAGTCACTGTCCCTGCTCATGGTCTGGTAGAAACAACAAATATGAGCACGAAATGTCTGTAATTTGTATGGCTCAATGTTACACTAGAACAGGAGTTGGCAAACTACAAACCAGGGGCCAAGTTCAGCTGGTCACCAGTTTTTGGAATTAAATTTTTATTGGCACACAGCCATGCCCATTCATTTACATATTGTCTGTGGCTGCTTTCGCTTTATAACAGCAGAGTTGAGCAGCTGCGGTAGATCATATAGCCCATAAAGAAAGACTAAACTATTTACTATCTGGCCTTTTTCAGAAAATGTTTGACTACCCCTGCACTAGAGGACTGGGAAAAAGACTCTGGGAGCTAATTTAATTCTTCCCAGGACGGGGAGGAGGGTGGTAGTGGAGGGGGACAGATAAAGCCATATAGAGTGGCACAGGGACTTGTACCTCAGAGGCAGAGTGTGAGTCTCCATCTCTCCACTGTGGCCATGCTCTGCACATTTGGGCCTTTGGGCAAGTGCTGGCTCACTCACCTACAACCTCCATGGAACACTCACAGAGCTCCCTGTACCACCATGTACACACACAGTCATAATTTTTCCACGTTTTTTCCACATCAAAGAAGGACCTTGGGGCTTCCCTGGTGGTACAGTGGTTAAGAATGGCTAAATCCCATGCCTATGCAGGGGACACGGGTTCGAGCCCTGGTCAGGGAAAATCCCACGTGCCATGTAGCAACTAAGCCTGGGCACCACAACTACAGAGCCTGCGCTCTAGAGCCCGTGAGCCACAACTACTGAAGCCCGCGCATCTAGAGCCCGTACTCCGCAACAAGAGAAACCACTGCAATGAGAAGCCTGAGCACCTCAATGAAGAGTAGTTCCCGCTCGCCACAACTAGAGAAAGCCCACGCATAGCGTTGAAAACCCAATGCAGTCGTAAATAAATAAATTTATAAAAAGAAAAAGAAGGACCTTACTCAGAGAGAGATGTCAAGGACCAGGTGCCCATGCCATACTCGCTCCACTGGCAGAGCATGTCTGACAGGGCACTCATGCTGACCCAAATCACCTTCTCATTGGTCTCAAAGAGTGCATTCAGGAGCGCTGGCAGCTAGGCCTGAAGATTACACTGGGTTGCCACACACAGACACATTACATCAGGAAGGCCCCTCAGAGATCCGTGGGTCTAAATGCATCCATTTCCATTTACATATGGGAAACCTGAGGGCAAAAGAGAGGTAGAAATTTTCTCAAGTTCGCACAAAATGGTGGCTGAACTGGGACCAGATCCTAAGCATCCTGACTCTTGAAACAAAGTGCTAGGCATTTAGTGCAATCCCTTTACAGATGGGGAAAGTAAGTTCCAGGGAGGTGAAGAGACTTGCTCAGGCTCACACTGCATGTTAGGGACATATCTGGGACAAAAATTCCGGGTGGCTAAATCCCAGATCAGTGTTCTTTCAAAACAAGGTTAGGCATCTAACCCAAGTGCTCAGAGAGAGGCCTATCTAAGATCACCCAGGCCTTAATGAAAAAGCCAGGGGTCTTTCCATTAAGCCATACTACCTATCATGGAGCACTCTAGTGTCCCCCCTCCAACAAGGAGAGGGGAGTGATAAGGAGCCTGCCTGTCCCAGCCTCCCCAGTCCCAGAGGATGGCCTATGCCAAGAGGGGACTGGGGTTGTGGTGCTAAAGCAGTCTTCCCTTCCTCCTTCTGCTATGCTCCCCACTCTACATTTGGGCCCTCTTCACTCACCTTCTCCAGGGTGGGAAAGATGTTGCTGAAGACATGCAGGCTCACCACCCTTACCATCAGGCTCCTGTCAGACATGCCTTTACGCAGGTAGCTCAACTCTAAGTCTCAAGACAAGAGCTTGGACATCAGGGAGCTTTAAAAAAAAGGTGGAAGAGTCGGTCCCTGAGGTCTCTGGCCCCACTGCCACCTTTGCCAGGTTCCTTCACTCAGACCTCTGTTCTTGCCTTGATTTTTAAATTTTTGCCCAGGAGACATGGACCTCAACTTAGACTGTAAAAATCAGGTAGTGCAGTGTGGGAGTGTGCAAGTGTGCAATGCAGGTCTCCTCTGAATAGAGAACCTTAAGAAAAGGAAAGAGAACTGGTTCAAGAGTCAAGAGACTTGAGTTCTAGTCCAGACTCTGCCACTGAGTCCCTCAGCGATCTTAGCAAGCCACTTTCTCTCTCTGAGGCTTAACCCTGACCTGCAGGAGAAATCTCCCTCCCTTTATCCCTCATCCTTATTGTGCCCATTGACCAGCCAGTTGGCCACTAAGTATCTCATCCTACCTGTCAGGCAAGGCACATAATTCTGGGACTTTATTAAGTCTCTCAGAGGGAGGAAGCTATCCAGAACATTGAGCTCAAAGATGCAATGAATCTGGGTGGTCAGAGTAAGGATGTTGTGAGACTACATAGCCTTCATGGCTTCTTGATACCCTGGGACAGAGAGCATCTCAAGCATGGTGTTCATGACATGCAAGAGACAGATAATAAGAAGGGTAAGGCAGTCTCCCTGACCCAGTGGCTTGAAGGCTTCTTGGGCTGGGAAGCAGAAGGGTAGGTGGTATCTTTGTTGGCTGCATGTCTTTGAGAAAAACACCTAATTCCTCTTGTCTTCTCCGTATCCAGGAAGAATAGCTGCTGCCTACCCTGACCTAGCTTTCCAAATTCTTATGCAGAGTGGGGAAATGACATCTATGAAGAGCTTGGAGTTCAGATAAGGGAAAGTCTGGCTAGAATAAGAGGAGTTGGCCCATATGCAGGATCTTCCTTCCTCCAGAGACTTGCTTGGCTTCAGAGCTCAAGTATCTTGCTTCTCCATTGTATGGGAGGAAAAATTTTCCTCTACCCGTCTAGCTTCTTTTGGCTGGTCTAATAATCAAAGTTACATAAGACAGATTAACAGGGGAAAAAAACCCAACAAATTCAATTTCATAAATACTGAGGACCCATGTGTATAGGACCTAAGAAGTGACTGAAACAGACTGTTTATACACCTTTTTAGACAAAGAATCGATTATTTGTGAAGTTGTGACAAAAGGAGAAGGGTTTTTGCTTGGGGTGGCAAATTAATGGAAAAGTAACAGAATTTGTTTATACAGCTTTCTTGGCCTCGAATTCCCTACCTCTGGTGATAAGGATGCCTATCCTCCCAGCATAGTGAAGATACCTTCCCATGGGAAATTTGTTTCTTGCTTTCAGAGGAACAAAGGAGGGTCAGAGTATTTTTCTTTTACTGGCTGTTTCTCAAATAATTTTAATTCAAAATAATCAATATGCCACCGTGTCATATTTTGGGGCAAGCCTGCCCCAAGCCCCATCACCGCCAAATTTTATTCCCCCAGGAGTTAGCCCCTTTTGCCCAAGCAAAAGAGAGTATTGGCAGCAACCCAAAGCCAGAGACTTTGAGTAGGTACTCTTGGCCTCCTAGATAGCCTCCAGGGATAGCCTCTTCTCCAGTTTCTCCAGCAGAAGCTGGAGGATCTTGGGGCAGACTCAGGAGCTGGTATCCACTGCCTTTCTCAGCTCTGTCTACAGCACCATCCAGTGAGTTTAGGCCAGGTCCAGTGAGCACCCAGGAACACACACAAGCTGTTGGACACTAGTTTATTTTCTCACTAATCCATTCCACAAACATTCCCAGAGCTCCTACTCTGAGCCAGACACTGTGCCCAGCATCAGGAACACAACGGAGACTAGGACCTAGTCTCTACCATGAGGAGTGCTGTAACACATGAAAAAATAATCATAATACCCTCCATATCATTGTCGCATGTCCTTTTGGGAATGTGGAAGTGTTTGAATTAATACATACTATATGGAATATGCATATGTAAATATATGTTCTGTTAGAGGGATGCACAGAGTGCTAGTGAAGTTCAAAAGAGGGGAAACAGACCAGGACTCAGAGACAAGAGGACATTTGAACTGGGTCTTAAAGATGAGTAGTTTTCCAGGAAAGGGGGATGACGGAAAGTCCAACTGGAGGAAATGCCATGTGCAAAAGCAGGCACAGAGGATGAAAGGGGATGGTGGTTTCTAGAATAACAAGGGATTCCATGGAGCTACAATATGAAAGAGTGAATTACTTCACTCTGTATGACAGACTCTAGGTCTATCCACCTCATTACAAATAGCTCAATTTCATTTCTTTTTATGGCTGAGTAATATTCCATTGTATATATGTGCCAATGAAAGAGTGGAGAGGTAGGAAGTAGGGGCCAAGGTTGAAAAGACTGGTAGAGGCTTGATTATGAAAAGCCTTGAATGCAGTGCTAAATTTGGATTTTTTTTCTGATAATAGCAAGGAACCAATAGAAAAAATTTTTTATTTATTTTGGTTTTTAGAGCAAAGCATTCTTTTTTTTTTTTGCGGTACGCGGACCTCTCACTGTTGTGGCCTCTCCTATTGCAGAGCACAGGCTCCGGACACGCAGGCTCAGCAGCCATGGCTCACGGGCCTAGCCGCTCCGCAGCATGTGGGATCTTCCTGGACCGGGGCACGAACCCGTGTCCCCTGCATCGGCAGGCGGACTCTCAACCACTGGGCCACCAGGGAAGCCCAAGAGCAAAGCATTCTTAAGCAAAGGGATTCCAGTGTCTTTAATCAAGACTGAATTCTTAGGATTTCCCTGGTGGCCCAGTGGGTAAGATTACATACTCCCAATGCAGGGGGCCTGGATTCAATCACTGGTCAGGGAACTAGATCCCACATGCATGCCACAACTAAGAGTTCACATGCCGCATCTAAGAGTCTTCATGCCTCAACTAAGAGCCCGCATGCTGCAACTAAAAGATCCCGCATGCCACAACTAAGACCCAGTGCAGCCTAAATAAATAAATAAAAAGACTGTATTCTTATGCCCTCCTGAGAGCAATGTTTCTCAAATTATGGTGAGTTCTGAAATAGATTTTTTAAAGGTCAGCCTTTTTAAAAAAATGAAATAGGAAAGAATAGATAACTTCAGAGTATATCACACATGGTGAAAGTAGCTACTGTTTCATGAAACTTTCATTTAAGGTATGTATGTGTGCACACGTGCACGTGTGTGCATGTTCCCGTATCCATGAAGGGGGGTGGTATGTAAAATGTATTTCTTAGTGTGGGTCTCTGTCAAAAAGCTTGAAAACCATAGCCCTAGAAGCCTAGGCTCTGAGATATGTGGAATTCCAGCCCCATTCCCAGACATCTCTGATCTAACTCTCTCCAGGAAGCCTGCTCCCGCAGGCTGTGGCCAGTCAGACCCCAAGCCTAGTACCTGGTCATGGTGGCAGGAAACTCCAGAAAGGTAGGGGGAAAGTCCTGCAGTGGTACCAAGCTAGATGGGAGATGGCCTGGAGCGCAATCTCCTTCACTTTGGTGATGTGCATGAAGGAGAATTGTTGGTAAATCCGCTTGTCAGTGCCAGTCACTTGGAAGGGGGAACATCAACTGGAATGAGCTGGGTTTGAGGGAGACGCTCATCATCATCCACCCTCAGTCTTGCAGTTCTCTGAGAAAAAACACATGAATTGGATTTTCAAATGTACTTTGTGAGGGGGAGGATGATAAATAAGCAGAGCACAGAGGGTTTTTAGGGCAGTGAAAATACTGTGTATGACACTATAATATAATGATTGGTACATGTCATTATACATTTGTCCAAACCTATGGAATGTGCAACACCAAGAGTGAACCCTAAGGTAAACTATGGACGTTGGGTGATTGTGATGTGTCAATGTTATATCATTCCTGGTAAAAAAAAAATGTATCATTCTGGTGAGTGATGTTGATATGGGGGAGGCTATTCATGTGTGAGGACTGGGGAAATCTCTGTACCTTCCTCGCAATTTTGCTGTGAACCAAAAATTGCTGTAAAACAATAAATGAAGTCCTTTTAAGACAGTTCTTCCTGTGAAAAAGTGAGGTATTTTTTTCTCCTAAAGAGAATTTTTTTTTATAAAAGCTTCTAGCATAAATTGAGAGTGGCAGAATTCTATGCTTATTGTCAGAAGCAACTTTTTGAGAGTGGCTAGTTCTGAAGAGAATTAATAAGGAAGAATTCATTTCTTACAAAACCTAACAAGGAAGTAAAAAAGTTAATTAAGGGAACAGTCTGACTCAAAGATAAGGTTTTAGGGAGAGGTTGGAAGAATCCTTAAGCTTAGGTGCTAATAGTTAAGGATTTGTGAGGAAGGTACTAGGGTTTGGTAATTTCCATGCACATTCCTCATATATTCCTCACAAATTATTGATGTTAGTAAAAACATCAATTCATTATACTGTCTTTTTAAAATTATTTATTTATTTATCTATTTTTGGGTTGCATCAGGTCTTAGTTGCGGCACGTGGGATCTTTTGTTGCAGTGTGAGGGCTTCTCTCTAGTTGTGGCGCATGGGCTCCAAAATGCACAGGCTCAGTGGTTGCTGTATACAGGCTCTCTAGTTGTGGTGTGCGGGCTCCAGAGCACATGGGCTCCAGAGTGCATGGGCTCTGTAGTTGTGGCACGTGGGCTCTCCCGTTGTGGCACATGGACTTAGCTGCCCTGTGGCATGTGGGATCTTAGTTCCCCGACCAGGTGTAGAACCAGGGTCTCCTGCATTTCAAGAAGCATTCTGAACCACCAGACCACCAGGGAAGTCCCCCATTACACTGTCATAAGTTGATGTTTTATATTGGGGGAATGTGAATACTGATATGCTATTTGATTATTATTTAACATGTGACAGTGTCATTGTGTATATATGTATGTGATGTATATATTAATAAAATGAGTCCTTTTCTTTTAGAAATACATACTGAAGTGTTTGTGGATGCAGAATTATGATGTCTAGGACAAGCGAGTTGTGGGGATGTTACAGATTAAATAGTTAGTTGAGTTAGGACCTGTGCAGAAGGGAATTGGCAGCACGTGGAAAGGAAGGCCTCTGGAGTGTGGAGTTCTGGAGTTAGGAGTTTAACTGGATTTCAAAAAGACCTTGACAACATCTCTATGATATCCTTCTGAAGAAGCAGAAATATAGGCTGAGAAGACCTTCAACATGGCAGAGCAGTAAGACATGGAGACCACCTTCTTCCTGCAAAATAAATCAGAAATACATCTACATGTGGAACAATTACTACAGATCACCTACTGAATGCTGGCAGAAGACCTAAGACTTTCCAAAAGGCAAGAAACTCCCCACGTACCTGGTCGTGTGCCTGACAGGGTCTTGGTGCTCCGGCGGGGTGTCAGGCCTGTGCCTTTGAGGTGCGAGAGCCGAGTTCAGGACATTGGTCCACCAGAGACCTCCCAGTTCCACATAATATCAAATGACGAAAGCTCACCCAGAAATCTCTATCTCAATGCTAAGATCCAGCTCCACTCAATGACCAGCAAGCTACAGTGCTGGACACCCTATGCCAAACAACTAGCAAGACAGGAACACAACACAACCCATTAGCAGAGAGGCTGCCTTAAATCATAATAAGGTAACAGACACCTCAAAACACACCACCGGATGTGGTAGTGCCCACCAGAAAGACAAGATCCAGCCGCAACCACCAAAACACAGACAACAGTCCCCTCCACCAGGAAGCCTACACAAACCACTGAAACTACCTTAGCCACTGGGGGCAGACAACAAAAACAACAGGAACTATGAACCAGCAGCCTGCGAAAAGGAGACCCCAAACACAGTAAGTTAAGCAAAATGAGAAGATAGAGAAACACAGCAGCTGATGAAGGAGCAAGGTAAAAACCCAGCAAACCAAACAAATGAAGAGGAAATAGGCAGTCAACTGAAAAAGAATTCAGAGTAATAATAGTAAAGATGATCCAAAATCTTGGAAATAGAATAGACAAAATGCAAGAAACAGTTAACAAGGACCTAGAAGAACTAAAGATGAAACAAACAATGATGAGCAACGCAATAAATGAAATTAAAAATACTCTAGAAGGAAACAATAGTAGAATAACTGCAGCAGAAGAACGGATAAGTGACCTGGAAGATAAAATAGTGGAAATAACTAGTGCAGAGCAGAATAAAGAAAAAAGAATGAAAAGAACTGAGGACAGTCTCAGAGACCTCTGGGACAACATTAAATGCACCAACATTCGAATTATAGGGGTCCCAGAAGAAGAAGAGAATAAGAAAGGGACTGAGAAAATATTTGAAGAGATTATAGTTGAAAACTTCCCAAATATGGGAAAGGAAATAGTTAATCAAGTCCAGGAAGCATAGAGAGTCTCATACAGGATAAATCCAAGGAGAAACATGACAAGACACATATTAATCAAACTATCAAAAATTAAATACAAAGGAAAAATATTAAAAGCAGCAAAAGAAAAATAATAAAAAAACATAGAAGGGAATCCCAATAAGGTTAACAGCTGATCTTTCAGCAGAAAATCTGCAAGCCAGAAGGGAGTGGCAAGACATATTTAAAGTGATGAAAGGAAAAACCTACAACCAAGATTACTCTACCCAGCAAGGATCTCATTCAGATTTGATGGAGAAATTAAAAGCCTTACAGAAAAGCAAAAGCTAAGAGAATTCAGTACCACCAAGCCAGCTTTACAACAAATGCTAAAGGAACTTCTCTAGGCAGGAAACACAAGAGAATGAAAAGACCTACAATAACAAACTCAAAACAATTAAGGAAATGGTAATAGGAACATACATATCGATAATTACCTTAAATGTAAATGGATTAAACGCTCCCACCAAAAGATATAGACTGGCTGAATGGATACAAAAACAAGACCCATATATATGCTGTCTACAAGAGACCCACTTCAGACCTAGGGACACATACAGACTAAAAGTGAGGGGATGGGAAAAGATATTCCATGCAAATGGAAATCAAAAGAAAGCTGGGGTAGCAATTGTCATATCAGACAAAATAGACTTTGAAACAAAGACTATTAAGAGACACAGAAGGACATTACATAATGATCAAGAGACAAAACCAAGAAGAAGATATCACAATCATAAATATTGGAGCGCCTCATCGGAACACCTCAATACATAAGGCAAATGCTAAGAGCCATAAAAGGGGAAATAGACAGTAACACAAACACAATAGGGGACTTTAACACCCCACTATCACCAATGGACAGATCATCCAAAATGAAATTAAATAAGGAAACACAAGCTTTAAATGAATATTAAACAAAATGGATTTAATGGTATTTATAGGACATTTCACCCCAAAACAACAGAATACACTTACTGCTCAAGTGCTCATGGAACATTCTCCAGGATAGATCATATCTTGGGTCAAAAATCAAGTCTTGGTAAATTTAAGAAAATTGAAACCATATCAAGTATCTTTTCCGACTTCAGTGCTATGAGACTAGATATCAATTACAAGAAAAAATCTGTAAAAAATACAAACACATGGAGACTAAACAATACACTACTTAATAACCAAGAGAGCACTGAAGAAATCAAAGAGGAAATCAAAAAAATACCTAGAAACAAATGACAATGAAAACATGACGATCCAAAGCCTATGGGATGCAGCAAAAGCAGTTCAAAGAGGGAAGTTTATAGCAATAAAATCCTACCTCAAGAAACAAGAAACATCTCAAATAAACAACCTAAATTTACACCTAAAGCAATTAGAGAAAGAAGAACAAAAAAACCCTAAAGTTAGCAGAAAGAAAGAAATTATAAAGATCAGATCAGAAATAAAATAAGAAGAAATGAAGAAAATGATAGGAAACATCAATAAAACTAAAAACTGGTTCTTTGAGAAGATAAACAAAATTGACAACCCAGTAGCCAGACTCATCAAGAAAAAAAGGGTGAAGACTCAAATCAATAAAATTAAAAATGAAAAAGGAGAAGTAACATCTGACACTGCAGAAATACAGAGGCTTATGGGAGATTACTACAGGCAACTATAGGCCAATAACATGGACAACCTGGAAGAAATGGACAAATCTTAGAAAAGCACAACGTTCTGAGACTGAACCAGGTAGAAATAAAAAATTAAACAGACGAAGCACAGGCACTGAAATTGAGACTGTGATTAAAAATCATCCAACAGGGCTTCCCTGGTGGCACAGTGGTTGAGAGTCTGCCTGCTGATGCAGGGGACATGGGTTCGCGCCCCAGTCCAGGAAGAGCCCACATGCCATGGAGCGGTTAGGCCCGTGAGTCATGGCCGCTGAGCCTGCGCGTCTGGAGCCTGTGCTCTGCAACGGGAGAGGCCACAACAGTGAGAGGCCCGCATACCGAAAAAAAAAATCATCCAACAAACAAAATCCCAGGACCAGATGGCTTCACAGGCGAATTCTATCAAACATTTAGAGAAGAGCTAACACCTATCCTTCTCAAACTCTTGAAAATATAGCAGAGGGAGAAACACTCCCCAACTCATTCTATGAGGCCACCATCACCCCGATAACAAAACCAGACAAAAGTGTCACAAAGAAAGAAAACTAGAAGCCAATTCACTGATGAATATAGATGCAAAAATCCTCAACAAAATACTAGCAAACAGAATCCAACAGCACATTAAAAGGATCATACACCATAATCAACTGGGGATTATCCCAGGAATGCAAAGATTCTTCAATATACACAGATCAATCAATGTGATACACCATATTAACAAACTGAAGGAGAAAAACCATATGATCATCTCAATAGATGCAGAGAAAGCTTTTGACAAAATTCAACACCATTTATGATAAAAACCCTCCAGAAAGTAGGCATAGAGGGAACTTCCCTCATCATAGTAAAGGCCATATATGACAAACCCACAGTCAACATCGCCCTCAATGGTGAAAAAGGAAAACCATTTCCACTAACATCAGGAACAAGACAAGGTTGTCCACTCTCACCACTATTATTTAACATAGTTTTGGAAGTTTTAGCCACAGCAATCAGAGAAGAAAAAGAAATAAAGGAATCCAAATCTGAAAAGAAGAAGTAAAGCTGTCACTGTTTGCAGATGACATGATACTATACATAGAGTATCCTAAAGATGCTACCAGAAAACTATTAGAGCTCATCAATGAATTTGGTAAAGTAGCAGGATACAAAATTAATGCACAGAAATCTCTGGCATTCCTATA
>NW_020172599.1:87498-147499 GCF_003031525.2 Neophocaena asiaeorientalis asiaeorientalis
ACGAAAAGACAACCCTCAGAATGGGAGAAAATATTTGCAAATGAAGCACCTGACAAACAATTAATCTCCAAAATTTACAAGCAGCTCATGCAGGTTAATATCAAAAAACCAAACAACCCAATCCACAAATGGGCAGAAGACCCAAATAGACAATTCTCCAAAGAAGATTTACAGATTGCCAACAAACACATGAAAACATGTTCAACATCTAGAGAAATGCAAATCAAAACTACAATAAGGTATCACCTCACACCACTCAGAATGGCCATCATCAAAAAATCTACTATCAATAAATGCTGGAGAGGGTGTGGAGAAAAGGGAACCCTCTTGCACTGTTGGCAGGAATGTAAATTGATACAGACACTATGGAGAACCGTATGGAGGTTCCTTCAAAAACTACAAATAGAACTACCATATGACCCAGCAATCCCACTACTGGGCATATACCCTGAGAAAACCATAGTTCAAAAAGATTCATGTATCACAATGTTCATTGCAGCTCTGTTTACAATAGTCAGGACATGGAAGCAACCTAAGTTTCCATCAACAGATGAATGGATAAAAAAGGTGTGACACATACATAGAATGGAATATTAGTCAGTCATAAAGAGAAAGGAAATTGAGTTATTTGTAGTGAGGTGGATAGACCTAGAGACTGTCATACAGAGGTAAGTAAGTCATAAAGAGAAAAATAAATACTGTATGCTAACACATATATATGGAATCTAAAAAATATAAAGAGTTTCTGAAGAACCTAGGGGCAGGACAAGAATAAAGACGCAGACGTAGAGAATGGACTTGAGGACATGGGGAGAGGGAAGGGTAAGCTGGGATGAAGTGAGAGTGTGGCATGGACTTATATATACTACCGAATGTAAAATAGATAGCTAGTAGGAAGGAGCTGCATAGCACAGGAAGATCATCTCGGTGCTTTTTGACCACCTAGAGGGATGGGATAGGGATGGTGGGAGGGAGACGCAAGAGGGAGGAGTTATGGGGATATATATATATGTATAGCTGATTCATTTTGTTATAAAGCAGAAACTGACACACCATTGTAAAGCAGTTATACTCCAATAAAGATATTACAAAAACAAAAGTTGTTAGTTGATAATTTTGAAACTGGGTAATGGATATATGAAGTTCATTACAGTATTCTCTTTATTTTTGTATACATTAAAATTTTCTACAATAAAATGTTGTAAATAAAAATTTTAAAAGAGGGGACATGCCCTGTGATCCAGTGGGTAAGACTTCATGCTCCCATTGCAGGGGGCCTGGTTTTGATTCCCGGTCAGGGAAGTATATCCTGCATGCATGCCTCAACTAAGAAGCCCACATGCTGCAATGAAGAGCCCACATGCCACAACTAAGACCCAGCACAGCCAAAATAAATAAATATTTAAAATTTTTTAAAGAGGTTTTTGTTTAAAAATATAATAAATGGGTAGAAAGATATGGCAGGCATAACCAAAGGTCACCCTCTTCTTTGAACCAGTCCCTTCTAACTCAGTCCTTGTGCTGGATTTGATAGTGTCCCCCCCAAATTCATATACATCCCAGAGTCTCTGAATGTGACCTTGTTTGGAAATAGCGTCATTGCAGATGTAATTATTTAAGATAAGGTCATACTGGAGTAAGGGAGGCCCTTAATCCAATATGACTGGTGTCATTAAGCAGCAAAGAAAAGACTCACAGAGACACATAGGGAGAATGCCATATGTATATGAAGACAGAGACATCAAATGGATTTATGCCACCACAAACCAAGGAATGCCAAGGACTACCAGCAACCACCAGAAGCTAGGAGAGAGGCATGGAACAGATTCTCCCTCTAAGCCCCCAAGAAGGAACCCCCACCTTGATTTCAGATTTCTAACCTCCAGAACTGTGAGAGAATAAATTTCTGTTGTCTTAAGCACTCAGTTTGTGGTACTTGATTATGGCAGCCCTAGCAAAATAACACAGACATTACTGGTTGCATATGCTCCTCTGATGGTGGTATACCCTGACTGCAGACCAACAGCCTGAGGCTTTGCTTCTCTAAAGTGTAGCCAACAAATGTCCTGGAGAACACAGCAGCACTGTGTGTGCATAGCAGGCTAGAGCAGGGCAATGAAATCACAGACTAAATATGGCACAACCCATCTTCTTAAGGCACTGGTTTCACTCAGTGGATAAATAATTTAAATCTCTATTTTTATACTAAAGGAAACATGGATATAGCATGACATATAATGCAAAACTGGCATGGCTATTTACAATAAAACATGAGGCTTCCAAAAAATGTTGACCCTCAGTTGGCACCAAATTTCCTCCCCAGATCCCCAGGGGCTCAAGGACATTTCCCTCTCCTCTGAGATGTTTTGTGGGAATGTTTGAAAAGTACTAGCTTGAGGGAAATAAACAGATTTAGAGGTGCTAAGTTTGGAAAGTTAAGTACAAAGTTAGAACATTTCCAGATTCTAAGATTTAAATGTTAAGAAAGAAAAAGAAAGAGAATTTAAAGTACAAGAAGAAAACCAGGCAAAATTTCTATAACCTCTAAGTGAAGAAACCTTTTCTAAACAAACACCATACAAAATTCAAAAGCCATAAAAGAAAAGATTGATACATTTTACTACATAACATTTACAACTTCTGCACCACACAAATACATAGGATATAAAATGAAATCACAAGCAGCAAACTAGGAATGTAAATTTCATAAAACAGGGAAGGAAGGGACTACTTTCCTCAATAACGAAGAGATCTTATAAATCAATAAGAATAAGGTGAATAATAGTACAAAATGGGAAAAGAGCATGAAGAGGGAGTGTACAGAAAGAGAAATATCAATGAAAAATGCTCATCTTCAATCATAATGAAAAATATTCAATTTAAAGTGAGATATTTTTCACCTATTAGGCTGACAAAGATTAAGAAGTTTGATAGTATTCAGTGTGGGTGACAGTATGAAGAAACAATCACTCTTGTACATAGCTAGTAGAAGTGTAAATTGGACAATCTCTCTCAGGGGCAGTTCATCAATATCTATCAAAAATTCTGGTGTGTATACCCTTTGACCCAACAATTATATGCCTAGGGATTAGCCTGCAGATGTATCACATCTGTGCATGGACAAGTGTACAGAGATAATCAGTACAGTGTTGTTTCTAGTTTTCCCCTATAAATGGGGAAAATCCCTGAATATTCATCATTTGGGAGCTGGTCAATTAAATTAAGGTATAAACTCTACCTCCAACTATACCTTCATTAAAAAGAATGAAGTAAATATGTTTGTAGAGATATGGAAAGCTGTCCAAAGACAGTTAAGTAAACAAAGAAAGGTATGGTACGAGTTCATTTGTGTAAAAAAATGTTGCTCTGTATAAACCATTTACATTTTCTGGAAGAAACACACGATAAACTGTTACCAGTGCGTACCCCTGGGTAGTGAACTTTGGCAGTCTGGCTGTTTACACTGATTAAATGCTTTACTTTGTGAACATACTGCTTTTAAATTTTAAAAAAACTAGTTAATTTAAAAATAACTTTTACCCACTGCAAACAATTTTTTAAGGTGAGTACAGTCATGCCAAAGTGTTTCAGAGATAGTTTTTGACACTTCCACTGGGAGATGGGTCGGGCTAAAGTCTAAGTGTGAACATACCTTGGTCAAACCCAAACAGGAGATTTTCTTGCCAGCGTCAACCAATGTAATTTAGCAGGGGCTGGAGGTAGAGCACTGCACCTAGTATCCTTTATGAATACATTCTAAAAGGCAAGAAAGTCCTGTTTTTCTGGACTCTCACCATTGGTGACAAAAATGCACAGAGCTAAAACCACCTCTGACTGGCTACCACTATGATGAGGCTTTTTCCTCTGTCTCTGTCTTTGTGTCTGTCTCTCTCTCCGTTTGGCCTCAGCTTTCCAGAAGAGCCCTGCTAAATAGCCCCAGGAGGGCTGAGATTCTGAAGCTGACTTCACCCTTCACTCAGGTCCTGCTAAACCCTGAGGCTTGGGATCAACAGCTTGCCCTGAAATCTCCCATTAGCCTCTCTTGGCCTGAGTTCCCATTAAGAAGCCCCCACTACAAGGAAAGGTTCTGCCTCCATCTCCCCTTGACCATACCACCCAGTCAGAGATTAGGTGAGACACGGGACTGGAGATAAGGAGCTGTGGCCCTCAGTCAAGTAACAAGAGGCAGCCTGCTCTGGCTTCCTTGCCCAAAGATGAGTCACATCCGGACCCGGAGAAAGAAAAGGAGGTGGGAAAGAACAGATCCCAGAGTCAAGATAGTCTGCTATGAGGGAGATGTATGTGTCCTCTAACTCAACAACTACTGTTCAAGTTCCTTTCTGCTTCCCAGCAAAGATTTTCACAGAACACTGTACTATCCAACTCCTTGTATGACAGAGGGAAGAGTGAAGCCCACCAAGGGTGAGAAGGTAGCTAAGCCCAGACTGGAATCTGACCCTTCTGCTGCACCATAATGGTGTAAACATAAAATACTCATTCCAAGGCATATAGATGGGTGTCTTCCTCAGAATCGCCAGAGAGCATGCCCCAAGCAGCCACCAGGTTTACTTTGGTGAACACCATAGTATACTAAAGAGGGGAGAGGATCTCTTCAGTCTTACGGTGGCAGGGTTTTTGAGACCCTACAATTGAGCCCTGGGGAATTTCCTTAGAGAAACCAAGTTGAGTGTTTAGGGAGGAGGTCAGCATTCCAGTGTGTGTGGAATTAGACTATGCAGGTAGGCATTATATATTTGGGACTGATATTTGGGTGGTATGCACAGATAGAGCTGTACAGGTTGTTAAGATATTGAAAAACCTCTGTATTGATTGGTATCACCCTTCTCTCCCACCACTGCCACCCTGAACCCTCCCTTGGGACACCTCCTCCCTCAGACCTCCTGATACAATCCAGCAACCAAAGGGTTAATGCCTGGCCTAGCAAAGAGCCTCTAGGACTCTGCTATAGTACTAAGGTCACTGAAGTTTGAGCCTGGTCAGAGTCCCTGCCAGGTGTTAAATATTTTAAATATCATCTCTGATTATCTCCATTTGTTCTGAGGAAAAACTGAGGTTCAGAGGGTGAAATGACATGGCCAAGGTCACACAGCTAGTGTTATGGGCTGAATTGCATTCCCCCAAAATTCATATGTGAAACTTTAACCTCCAGTACCTCAGAATGTGAGAGTATTTGGAGAGGTGATTAAGTTAAAATGAGGCCTTTAGGGTGGGCCCTAGTCTGATCTGGGTGGTGTCCTTATAAGAAGAAATTTGGACACAGAGACACCTGGGACGCACATGCACAGAGAAAAGACCATGTGAGGACAGAAAGAGAATGTGGCCATCTGCAAGCCAAAGAGAGAGGTCTCAGAAGAAACTAAACCTGACAACACTTTGATCTTGGACTTGTAGCCTCCAGAACTGTGAGAAAATAAATGTCTGTTCTTTAAGCCACCCAGCCTGTGGTGTTTTGCTACGGCAACCCTAGCAAACTAATACAGCTAGGAAATAGCAGAGCCAGGAATTTACCACTCCCCCCCTCCCCCAGGCCCAAGTTCTGAGCAGCTCTTGCTTCCTCTGCTCATACAATGAAGAGAATAAGCTCTTAAGAGAATCCAATGAGAGAAAGGGATTTGGGACAGTGTCAAGAGATATGACTCCTCAGAAGTTATTCTTATCTGCCAGGAGCAATATAAGAGCAGTGCCTTGTGCCAGAGTAAGTATTCATGGAATGTGTATGAAGCTAAATGAGGGTACCCTTTGGCACAGGGCCTGAGGGGAGAAATAACAGTTTTCTTAAACCTAGAGTGTCCACATCCCAAAGACTGGTGCTGAAAGGAATTCAGTGGAAGGCTTTCATTGAGCAGTATGAACTAAGGGGTATAACTAGGGCTGCCCAAGTAACCTCCCACTAATTCACTCTCCATACCCACACACTCACACTTACCAACACATGTCCTCCCTTCACCCTATCTCTGCACATGCTCACCTTAAACTCTCACATGCACTCTCACTCACATACAGATATACTCAAAGCATGCGTGAGTATAGGCACATCCGGCTCACTCTTCAACACATATTCCACCATAGTCTTGCTCCCCACAATCCAATGCAAATGCTTTCTCCAAGACACCACACTCTCCATCCATTCACGTATATTCCACATACAAACATATCCACTACCAACTCTCATATTGTCACATGCCTTCCCTTTGTTCACATACACACACATACACACTCTCTCTCACATACCTACATATGGATATTTGTACATACATAGAAAATGGTCTGGAAGGTTGAATATCAAACCATTTGCCATGGACACCCATGGGAAGTGGGTGTAGGGAGTGGGTGGATGTTCTATATTTACTTTAATCTTTTCCCTATCATTTGATTTTTTTCCAATGAGCATGTATTTCTTTTACAATTAAAAATATATGAAATGTTCATCATGTCAGTGGAATCATGAAGCAAACAGTGCTTTGTGTTGGATTTCTTTCACTTAGCATAATGTTTTTGAGATTTGTTATGTTATTTTTGTTGTTGCTGAGTAGTACCCCAAAGTAGGGGTGTAATACAATTTGTTTATCCATTTACCAGTTAATGAACATTTAATGACATGTTTCCAGATTGGGGCCATTATGAAAAACTGTTACTATGAAAATTTGCATACAAATCTTTGTGTAGACCTATATGTTCATTTCTTGTGGTAAATACTTATAAGTAGAATTGCTGGGTCCTAATAGAGATCCTGTCATGTATATGTTTATTGTCATAAGAAAGCACTAAACTGCTTTCCAAAGTAGATGCACCATTTTGCATACCACCAGCAACATATGAAAGTTTCAGCTACTATTTAGTCTTTAAATATTTTTTTCCCCCTTATTGTTCTTCTCCTTCTGGGACTGCATTATATTATCTGTTCATTTTCTTTCTATTTTCTCTGTTCTTTACATTGGATAATAGATTCCTGACTCTACTAGACAAGAATTCTCTGTCTCTTTCCTCAGTCATCGCCATCATTTCATTTTTATGCTCATCCAGTGTATTTTAATTTCAAATATAGTATTTATCCATTCTAAAAAATATACATGAAATGTTCAAAGTAACTCAAAATAATCTAAACTCCTAGTGTAGCATTTCAGGACCTCTAAGATCTGGCGCCCCCCTAGATTTAAAAATCTGTATACAAAAAAACCCAAGTCTATATCCCTCGTATTTCTTATCTCACTTGATCCTAACAACACCCCCTGGAGACGGACAGGTCAGGAATCATTGTCCTCAAGATCAATCTCAAACTCCCTGATCCTATGACCCCAATTCTCTATCTACTTCTCATGCTTCACCATGTTTTCCCACTACCTATTCTTCAATGAGTGGAATTTAAATCTCAATTCTACCCATTCTTTAAGGTCCACCTTAAATACCACTTCTTTCATGAAACCTTCTCTGACTTTCAGGGACGGAACTAATCTTTCCATTTTTTGTGTTCCTTTGGCCTCTCTTATAGCACTTATATTCTGTCTTGAATTCTAGTTATGTATGAAGCAAGGCCCAGAAATGTTAAATGACTTCCCAAGAACACATTGCTAGTAAGAGGCAAAGACCTAGGTGGGAGAGGTACTTATCTCATTGAGGGCAGGGACTCCATCTGACCCATTTGTTTTCTTAATGCCCAGCACAAAATTTGGTGCATAGAAGGGGCCCAGCATATGCTTGTTGACTGAATGAAAAGGAAAGAGGGAGAGAAGAGGAGAAAAAGAGGAAAAGCATACTTGCTTCTGGGCTTAGCTTGACATTAGGTGCTAGTTGCCTGACCTGTCTGCTTCTCTAACATTATGTGAAGCTCCAGGGAGAAAACTGGCAGACAGAAGGACACTTTGTAAAGGATCATGAACCAGACCATATCAAGGAATCCCCATCATAATAAAATTTAGCAAGTTAAGGAGAAGGAGGCAGTAAAGCAAAATGGAGATTTTGAAAGAAGTAGAGGGCCCAGAAGGGTCTGAGAATGATGAAAAAGCAGAAAGAAGCCTGAAATGCAAAGACAGACCTGTCCAGGGAGCCCAGAAACAGGCCAGGATAGGGAAAGGGAGATCAAAATCAGGGAAGGGCAAAGGCTCAGCCAGATTCACATTATAGCTGAAGTGCTCCATGACAGGCTTGAAAAGGAGGGCACCAGCCCAGGCACGCACCTGCTGGCACTCAGGGGAGTGCAGAACTCACCCAACATATCAATTGCTCAAAGTGAGGGGAAAGAGAATCAGGGAGAGAACAAAGGCCTGAACTTCCCAGCATCTTAGGCCCTGGTCAGTCCAATGCAAGCAACTCAGGCCTGTCTGGTACCCTGTAGTAGCTGGAGCCAAGGGGTAGCTAGCAAGGGCCCAGAGGACGTTTAACCCAAATAATAAAAGGCTTGAGAGGCTCAGAGGACATGGTCAATTCTCAATTATCCTTGTGATAATAACCAGTGGATTATTCCAGAAGGCTTTTTGCTGTTTGTTTGTTTTTTTTTTTTTTTTTTTTTTTTTGAAACCAGGGCACGAACCCATGTCCCCTGCATTGGCAGGCAGACTCTCAACCACTGCGCCACCAGGGAAGCCCTGCTGTTTGTTTTTAATTCAAACCTAGTTTTAACCCTTCTACACACCACCTCTTTCTTCCTCCTATCATCTCTTCTGGGCAGCCAACATCACCTGGGAGTCTAACTGTGACTCCTCCTGGGTCAGGGAGTCTTTTCCAGGTCTGAACCTGCACCAGGGTTCTCAGAGAAGAAGCCTTGGAGCGCCTGACCAAGGCCTGCATCATCTACTCATTAAGAATGTGACAGGGAATAAAATGAATGAGCCAGGGAATGGCTGGGACCCCAGGATCCCAGTGGAATGACCCTAGGTGTAGGATGGGATGATAGCACAGAAAGAAAAGGGAAGGAAATATTGTTATTGAGTTCTTGTCAGATTCCATACACACATTTTCCATTTTCAAGTTTTCCCCACAAACCACCCTAAGAGCGTGTATTAACCCCATTTTACAGGAAAAGAAACTGAGAACTTAGAAGGGAAAGTAATTTCAGCCAAGGTAATAGAGCACTTAAATGGGAAGTGAGTTCTAAACCCAAGTTTCTCTGAGTTCCAAGTTCATGTTCTTGCCAGTATATTCGTTGTCTCTGAAAGGACTTTCATATCACAGAGAATCTCTCTTTAATCAGTTCACAAGCCAATGTATACTCGTTCTTTTTCTTTTTTTCTCTTTATTTTTTCCAAACTTTCAATTTTTCCATCTACTTGTTTTCTCTTGTCCACCTTCCATTCTTCCATCTGTCTTCTTTCCTCTCTTACTTTACATTTACATTCCTTTTTAAATTTTATTTATTTTTTATTGGAGTATAGTTGTTTTACAATATTGTGTTAGTTTATATACATTCATTTCTTGCTATGGCTGAGCCTGCTATAAGAATTCTGGAGATCAAGCAGCTCATAACCCCTGCTCTCCAGGAGTGCCCAGTGTAGCTCCCACAGATACATTTCCATATGTTCAAAGAATCACATGAGATACAAATATATATACCCTGCTGCTTCCGGCATAGCATAGTGAAAAGAGAAATGTGAGATGGAAATCTGGAGATTTGGGTCTCTGTCCCTGCTTTGTTACTTACAGTATGACCTTGGGAAAAATCACATAACTTTCTTGAGGTTATCTAGAAATCCTTATCTAGAAAATGGAGAATTCTTCCTAACCTCCCTCAATCCAGAAATGACTTGGGACAGCATTCACACAACATGTTATGTGGCTTCATTCAGGCTACATATATAATACATATACAGAAATATACACATTCAGACACTGTATACACAGTATTTACACACGTGTTAATACTTATATAAATATACATACTTACTTATATACTCACCACTCCTACTTACATGCTCCACCCCTCACAGTGTCAATAGATATTTGCATTTATTCTGCACATTTATTATTATTATCCTGCACTCCTACCTGACAAGTCACCTCCTGCCAAGCAGAGAATCTAATAATTGGATCATTCTACCTCAGTCCTGAATGAAGTGTCTCCACCAAGTGTTAAACTAAGGCTACCTGTTTCCCTGAATCTCTTGCTAGAATCCTAGCACCAGGTACTCCCCCTTATCCTCTTGCCCCTCCCTGCCCCAGGCACAAAGGAGAAAAGTACCACACAGGGCTCATCAAACCTATACTTGAGCACAGGACTGAAGTGTGAAAGGATTTCAATCTAAAATGGAACCAGAGGATATGAAATGGAGAATCTCATGCATGTGCCCTGAGAAGAACAGAATTTAAGAATGGAGAGATTGATTTCCCATAAATGCATGATTTACAGAAAACGGAATCTAATCTACTGACTAATGAACATCTATTAAGAATCTCTCCCTATCCTCAAGTCAATGAACTTAACTGCTTTGATTCTGGCTGGACTTCTCTCTCTTTGCAATCCTTGCCCGTAAATGCAGCCCAGCCCAAACCCTCAATGGACTCACCTGTAGCTTGCTACAGCATGCGTTTCTCAAATTGCAGTTCCTCTGATACTCCTGAATAAACTCAATTTCAGGTAATTCGAGCTTGCCTCTGTTTACCTCCTTATTTAAGTTGACAGAAACATCCCTTAGAATCCTCTTCATTTCCTCTTCTACCTCACTCACCATCAGAAAAGACCTCAGGAACTTCCAAAGTTACATTTCCATGAAACGGCCTTGTAGAGCCTCAGTCATGGAGAATGGAAGAATCTGTCTCTATCTCTGTGAATGTATTACATAGGCAGCCAGGGCAAGGCCCAAACTCCAGAGGGGTCTGAGTCTTAGAAAGAGCTGGGCAGCCATTCACCCAATCAATCTTTCTGAACTCTGTCTCACTTCTTTAATTATACAGCAAGTTTTAATCAGTCATTCCTACCTGAGGTCAGGTCAGTCAGCTAATTAGAGTTGTTTTGTTTGGAGAGGTTGTTAAGTGGTTAGTGAAATAGCCAATGTTGATTTCTTGGTTTATGGGTGAATCAGGCTTAATGAGTCAGGCTTTAATAGGTCAGCACCAGTCAGTTAATTGAACAGTATATTCCAATTCATTGAAGGGTAGCACTTTCAATACACCACCCCAAAATATGCCTCTTTGGCATAAGAATTATTTTGAGAAAATACAGATACAGGGGAAGCTCTATAAACAGAGTAGAAGTTACCCTTTTGTAAGGGAACGTTAGAAAGGGGGCCTGCACCAGGAAGAAAGCTGTTACCAGTGATAACTTTTTCATCTGAGAGACTTACGTAGCAGGGCAACCTTTGTTTACCATACATTTCCTCCTCTCATTTTCCTGTGAACTGCCTTCCTCCCCTTTGAAGCCCCAGGTCCCTATCCCTTTCTTTCTTTTTTTATTTTTTTAACATCTTTATTGGAGTATAATTGCTATACAATGGTGTGTTAGTTTCTTCTTTATAACAAAGTGAATCAGTTACACTTATACATATGTTCCCATACCTCTTCCCTCTTGCATATCCCTCTCTCCGACCTTCCCTATCCCACCCCTCTAGGTGGTCACAAAGCACCAAGCTGATCTCCCTGTGCTATCAGCTGCTTCCCACTAGCTATCTATTTTACATTTGGTAGTGTATATATGTCCATGCCACTCTATCACTTTGTCACAGCTTACCCTTCCCCCTCTCCATATCCTCAAGTGCATTCTCTAGTAGGTCTGTGTCTTTATTCCCATCTTGCCCCTAGGTTCTTCATGACCTCTTTTTTTCTTAGACTCCATATATATTTGTTAGCATACGGTATTTGTTTTTCTCTTTCTGACTACTTCACTCTGTATAACAGACTCAAGATCCATCCACATCACTACAAATAACTACATTTCGTTTCTTTTTATGGCTGAGCAATATTCCGTTGTATATATGTGCCACATCTTCTTTATTCATTCATCTGTTGATGGACACTTAGGTTGCTTCCATGTCCTGGCTATTGTAAATACAGCTGCAATGAACATTGTGGTACATGACTCTTTTTGAATGATGGTTTTCACAGGGTATATGCCCATCAGTGAGATTGCTGGGTCATATGGTAGTATTTTTAAAAAATCCCAGAGATAAACTCATGCACATATGGTCACCCTATCCCTTTCTTTAGCTCAGGATGGTAAATAAGCCTTAATTGCCTGACTACCTATGAATCTCATATTTTTGTGGGGTTTCCATACATAAGTTGGAAATTAAATTTATTTTTCTTCTGTTAATCTGTCTTTTTATCACAGGGGGGTTCTCAGTGGGAACCTAGGAGGATAGAAGGAAAATTATATTTCCTCCCATACAGAACAACTAAGTTTGTAGTAATTGCAAGCAGCAATAAGAAACTGATACTTTGGTAGTTTCATATATTTTGCTTTCTGAATACCTTTCTTATCTTTCCATCCTCTCCTCTCTTCTCTGTCCCAACTCACAATGCACTGGGCCAGGCAGTTTTCACCTCCTAATCCATTTTTCTTCCTCCTCTCTCTTTCTAGTGCACCTTCCTTTACTGCTACCAGACTTCCTTTTGGGGAACCTTTTATTTGATCATGTAACAACTTTTACTTAAAAACTATCAATGGCTCCTCACTCAGAGGATGTCAAATTCACACCAGCCTAGCCTAGAATTACCTGACTAACCTCAACTCCTACCACTCCTGTCCTCCAGCTACCAGGCATGAGGCTTCAGGTGAAACAAGCCACTCTATATTCCCCAGGAATGCATGCCACCCAGGCCTCGGAACCTTGGCACCAGCTTTTCTCTCAGACTTGATTGCCCCTCCTCACACTCTTATCCACTGGGCCAACTTGTGCTCATCCTTCTAGATCCAGCTCAAATATTATTTCTTCTGAGAAACCATTGTAATCAGCCTTTGTTCCACGCCCAGTGAGTTATTGATCCTTCCTGGTGCTTCCACAGGCCCCTGTATTTCCCATGATCACACCATTTAATCACATTGCAGTGAAGTTCCCTATTTGTCTACGTCACTACGACCGTGTGAACTCTCTGAAGTCAAGGATTGTGTGTGATTCATTCCTGTGTCCCCAGGGTCTGGCATAGCACTTAGCATTTGATAAGACTCAATAAATGTTTGTTGAACAATTTTTTAAATAAATGAATATTATTGCTTCAGTTTTGCAGTCCTGGTCTGGGACTATAAAACCTACTAAGAGGTACAGGGGACCTCTTCTATGTAAACAACGCCAGTAGAAGGAATAGAGCTGCTGGTTCAGAGTGAGTCTAGGTTGGGGTGAATGCACTTTAGACAGAAAATTGAGTCCTAGAGCAAGGAAACAGGTCAAAACTCAGGATTTCTGGCTCTTCAATCTCCTTCAAGCCAGAGGAATGGGAAAAGGTACAGTGGGGAAGGGAAAGGGGAAAAAGAACAAGGTACTCAGTGGCTGTTCTGAAAGTAAAACACAGTGCAGGAGACGAGGTGGTCAGCCAGTGCTGAGAGGATGTCCTGGGAGTGTGAAGCCATGTGGCCATAGCAGAGCAACAGGGTGCAGCCCTTCTGGGGCTCTGTGGCAACAGGCCCTAGTGAAGGGAACAATGCCCACTCTTAGGCTCATGGCCATAGGAGCTGGTATGCTGTACGGCAAGAGGGCCAATACTCCCTCTCCTACTGCCCCTCCTCTCAAATTTTTGCCATAAACCTGTCCAGGAGTGCTGCAGAGCTCACACCGAAAGGAAACGTGGGTCACAAGTATGAGTTAGTAAGTGAGAGTTCAGTTTCTATGAGTTTTTAGAAGACATTTCCTCAGTCATGAAGAAGGTCAAGGGCCTCAGACCTACATGCCTGTCCCTAAGAGCAGGCAATTCACAGAGGCACAGAAACTGTGCAGCTCCTAAGCATGTCCCAGAACCCACTACCTGCTCAGCTGCCTTTACCTTCTAAGTGAGAGCTATGGCTGCACAGCAAACTCTCTTTCCCTCATGAGCAGCAAGGAGGCCATTGCAAAGACCCTCTTATTAGGATAGAACTAGATGGTGGGTAGGGAGAGCTCAAGCCCTCCCCACCTCCAACTAACCTAATGGCAGACCTCTTTGGGAATAGCTCCAGGACAGGCCTGAGTGAAGATGGGAGGTGGGGACTGGAAGAAGGACAGAGTCTTGTCCCCAGAGGTCAGTCATCCACAAACTCTCCTCTCCCTGGGAATAACGCACACTGTGAATCCACTTAGGTCACCTAGTTTAGAATGTCACTGCCAAATTCTTTTAGCAGAACATAGGTCAGATCCAGACATCAAGAAGCTGCCAATCCTACAGTGAGGACAGTGCCCTGAATGGCAGAGAGGGAAGGGAACCAAATGGGGGCATGGGCAAGAGTTAACTTCTGGTTCCCTCTCCCTCCATGCCTCTCATGGTAGAACAAGAGGCAAGAGACAACCATCTTGTGTTTGGAACCCATGTACACTCAATGGTTTGACTTTGGCAAATCATTTTGACTAGGAGTCTCTGTTTCCTCAGCAATAAAATAGGAGAGAAGTTCCTCTGCCTAAGGTAGTTGTGAAGATAAAGAGGTATGTGAGAAAATACTTTGTAAACAGCTAAAGTAGTGTACACATATGAAAATTATGATTTGCTTATAAACCCATAGGTTTATTGTTATTGTACAAAGAGGGCAAGTGGAGCTGTCTGAAGACCTGGCTGTATCAAGCCTAGCACGGGGCTTTTCCATGGGAGTGAGGGACCCATATAGGGGAGGCTCTCCTTGCTCTAGGGCCAGGCTGGGTCAAGTGGGGAGGAGAGGAAGGAAACTTTGGTCAAACTGTGTTTCTGGGATTGAAGAGAGCTGGCTTGGGGACCCTCCATGCTGCAATAGACAGGGACTAGGCCCCCTGACACTCTTAGGCTCCTGTATCCTGTGGGGCTCCTTAGCCTTGCCCCTTCCCCTCCCAGGTCCCAAGAGGGGGCCAGGACTGACTCTGCAGGAGACCTTTGCTCAGGAAGCAGTTCTTCTTCATTTCCTGGCCTCCTGGACTTAGCCACCTTCCCAAGGTCTCTTGCTTGGGCCTGCCACTGACCCACTGCCTTTCTAGGTGACTTTGAACTGCATAGCACAGGAGTTAAGAGAGTAGGCTCTGGAGTCAGACTGCTTGGTTTGAAGCTCATCACTGACACTTGCTAACTCTGTCATCTTGGGAAAGTGGTCTATCTGCTTTGAGCCTCATTTCTTCCATTTGTAAAATGGTTGTAAGTATAGTCCCTATCTCATAGGGTTGTTATGAGAAAAAAATGGTGGTTTATATAATAATATCTAACTTCTTAAGTGCCAGGCACTGTGCTCAGCACTTCTTATTTTTCTCGAGTTACAAATGAAAGAAATTGAAGCACAGAGAGATTGAGTCACTTGCCCAAGGTCACACAACTAGCAAGTGGCAGAGTTGGATTCCAATCCAGACCACCTGGTTCCAGAGCCCAAGCTCTCATCTGCTCTGCTTGTTTGGTGAATGTCCAGTGTTCAATAAATGATATTATTATTTCTCTTTACTATCATAATCATTTCTGAAAGCCCAGAATCCCAGAGGAACTAAAATCAGAGACTAGAACAGTGACAAAATTTTCATGCCCCTCAGGGATCTTGTGGGGCGGTCCTTGCATTGTACAGAGGAGGAAATTGAGCCCCAGGAAGGCAGAGTGGCTTGCCCAAAGACATGCAGCAATTAAGGGCAGAGCTAGGGTCCAACCCTGTTCTGTTGACTCCCAAACCCATGCTCTTTGTACCCTCTCAGGCCTCTTTCCCCAAACCTCAAGCCCAGAAACCATTGATAGAGTATAAAGTGGGGGTACAGAGGTGTTCCAGAAGGTGCAGCAGGCTGGGGTCCCCCACTCCCCTAGTACTCACTTCCCACTGGCACGCCTACTGGGGACACATCTTCAGTAGGCTGCTGATGTGCTCCTATACTAGGTGGATGTTATCTGACACAGTCAAGACAATCCCATAGTATATGCAAAGTCTCTCTTAAAAAGATACCAGAACTATAACGTGAGCCTGCGGGGTGGGGGAGAAGGAGGAGGGAGGGGCAGGCTACCAGCAGACAGAAAGGGATCTCAAGGCTCCCAGAAACTTGTAGAATGAGTCACTCTACAAACAAATTCCCAGAACCAGCAAAATGCCAGCCCTCTTCAATTGCTCATCCGACTACCACACACAAAAACACCATGTGGACAGGCAGTACTCTGACTGAGGATTTACTGGATGCACAACACTGGTCTCAGTCCTTAGAAGAGAAGCCCCAAAGATTTATGAGTCCAGTCACAGGTCCAATTTTGAGGGGCAATGGGGAGTACCATGGGAAACACATTGAACTTAGTTTCATAAGCCCTGGCTTTGCTTGTCCATCCCTGACCCTTGCACCATGGACACACATGGACTTAAGGCAAGCTATCTAACCTACCTGAGTCCTGGATACCTTATCTGTAAAATAGGCTGATGATTATCTTCCTCCTAGGGCTAGAGGGAGGATTAAACCAGATAATGACTACAAAAGCCTTTAAAAATTGTAAAATGATCTATAAATCCAAAGACACAATGCTGCTGAAACATGCCAGTCTCAGGTTTTAAAAAAAAATGCAGCGTCTGCTTCCTCAAGAAGTAATATCAACTCTGCCTGCAAGCTTGAACTTCCCAATGGGAAGCAGGGTGGTGAAAGGACAGCAATAAGAGAACTAGGGTGACCAACTGTTCTGGTCTGCCCAGGACCAGTATTTTCAATGCTAAAACTGGGAAAATCCTAGGGAAACCAGGACAAGTTGGTCACCCTAAAAAGAACCCTGGCCAGAAGGTCAGAAAGAAGAAAGGAGATGAACATTCGAGTCCCTACTGTGTGCTGGGTACTGTGTAGGCATTTTTCCTTGTATTCGAATTCCAGCCACTTACCTTGCACAAGTCTCAGGGTCTCAGGTGGGATAAGACCCCTGAAGTTCATCCCAGTTTTAACATTCTGGGAATCATTTCCTCAAACTCGGGTGGCATTTGAGGCCCAGGGAGGTAAAGCCTACCCAGCAGACTGGAGGCAGATGAGTATGGCCGTGCCTCCCCAACCCCTACCCCAAATCCATCCCATTCTCCCTGCTCCCCTATATTACCCTTCTCCACTGTATTCAATTTGTTGAACCCCTGCTGGAGTTCTATCATCTGGATTTTCTCCACGAGTATCTGCAAGGACATTTCATCAATCTGAGAAAACATGCTTAGATCTCAGGAATCAAGGCAGTCTAGAGAGGGCCTCACAGGTGTGTAAGTCAGCTTCCTGCTGTAGAGTGTAGTGATGGAACCTGGGGCTGATGTATGATGGGGAGGAGGCTTACTTGGAGTCCTAGCTTAGCTCACCTGGGAGCAGTTTCAAAAGCCCTCATTTTACAGTGGGGATTGAAATACCAGGAGTGGGTAGCTAAGGGCAGAGGCAGAGTAGAGTTTTGGTTGTCTCAGGAACATAAGCCTGCCCCAGGCACAGGAGACGGAGATAAACTGAAGTGGCCCAGAATCCCTTCCCAATTTCCTGGACAGAGACTTCAGAGGGAGCTCTCTTTCTCCCAAAGTTTACTGGTCCAGGACAAGCTGAACCTTCTCTAAAGTGAATTCCTCTCCCCAGACCCTCAATGGAAATGGCCCCAGGCACCTCTGGGCATGCTTTTTCTCCCTCCACTCTCTCTGGGCTGGCAGATCCAATGCCCTCCCTGTCTCAGCTCCCTGTCCACCACCATCCCCACTCCCCAAACTAAGTCCCAAGGGCCAAGAGTAAAGAGGGGGCATAGCTGGGCAGTTTGCCTGGGAACATTACACTTTTAGGAGGAGGAAGGATGGCAATTTAGGCTTTTTTTTAACTGTCTTTTTATTTTTCTTTTCTATTTCTTTTTTTTTTTTTGGCCATGCCGCACAGCTTGCGGGATCTTAGTTCCCTGAGCAGGGATTTAACCTGGGTCATGGCAGTGAAAGAGCCGAGTCCTAACCACTGGACTGCCAGGGAACCTCCCGCAATTTAAGCTTTCTAGGGGAGGACTGGGCTCAGGGAGTGAGGGGTAGACAGTGGAGTTAGAAACCCTGGGCCAGAGGCCAGGCCCTGCCATTTACTTATTAGCTATGTAGACTTGGGCAAATCACTTTGTACCTCTCTGAGTCTCAATTTCTTCCTCAGTAAAATAGGAGGAATGACAATATGCTAGCTTGAAAGTGTTGGTGTGAGGGCTTCCCTGGTGGCGCAGTGGTTGAGAATCTGCCTGCCAATGCAGGGGACATGGGTTCGAGCCCTGGTCTGGGAAGATCCCACATGCTGTGGAGCAACTAGGCCCGTGAGCCACAACTACTGAGCCTGCGCGTCTGGAGCCTATGCTCCACAAGAGAGGCCACAACAGTGAGAGGCCCGCGCACCGCGATGAAGGGTGGCCCCCGCTCGCTGCAACTAGAGAAAGCCCTCGCGCAGAAACGAAGACCCAACACACCCAAAAATAAATTAATTAATTAATTTCAAAAAAAGAAGTGTTGGTGTGAGAAACAAAGGTGTAATAGACATGGATTTTGTAAACTGTCAAGGTCTCTACATATGTTTGGCATTTATTTACTTCTCCCTTCTAAGTCAGTTGAATAGAACACATTGATTGAGTGTGCACTAACTGCCAGGCACTGTAGGAACTACAAAGATGAGTAAGGCAGGATCCCTGAAGATACCCAAAGGCCAAACATTATGTTAAGGTACTGGAACTATGGATATTTTTTTCCTTCCTTTCTCTATTTTCTACATTTTTTTCTATAATATGGTTATTTTAATAAACAAATGATAAGGTAAAATTGGTTAAATATCCACTATGTGCCAAGACTATGTTGGGCACATCCCACACATTATCTTATTTGACCCTTGTGACAACTCAAATCCCTGATAGGATTGTCACAAAGATTAAATAAGATTTTTACAAACTTTTTACATCATTTTACAAATACAGATACTGAACTCAAGAGGTTAAGCCGCTTGTTGAAGGTCATACAGCCAATAAATGAGTGGTAGAGCCAGAGTTGCAATCCAGCCAGACCTGTCAGACTCCAAAGCTGGTGCTCCAAAGCCAAACCCACCCTCCAGGAGTAACCACTCTTACGGGGTAAGTGAAATATACAACACACTGTACTCTAAGACTGACTATGTTAAGTTCCAGAAAAAAAAAGTGCAAATTTCTGTGCACATAAAGAGGAACAAGAAGTAAACTCAAATGGGATGACTGTGGCCAAAAAAAAGGAAAAAGAAAAGGAAAGGAAAAAAAATCTCAAAACAGCTTGGAACCAACCCTTTTACCGGAAACAACTAGGACTCTTTGAGCATACTGATGGTAATCTAAGGAGAGAGATAGGTCCTTAACAATCAGAAAGAGTTTGAGGGCTTAGTCCTTAGCATCTGGGGGCTCATTCAATTGTTAACATTTAAATATACCCTAAGCACGTGCTCTGCTATGGGTTTAATGCTGTGGGGGAGATCAAAAAGGATTAAGACAGTTTCTGATCTTATTTAAAGTCTAGCTGGAGGAGGAGAGGTAAAGATGGCAGAGTAGGGAGATCCTGAGCTCACCTCCTCCCATGGGCTCAGCAAAATTACAACCATTTGGAGAGCAACTATTGATGAGAAAAACTGGAAGACTAGCAGAAAAGACCTCCTACAACTAAAGATATAAAGACAACTCTCAAAGACATAATATAGTCAAGAGCCATACCCAAGGGTGGACAACTCACAAATGGGAGGATAATTACAACTGCAGAGTCTCTCCCCAAAGAGCAAAGGGTCAGAGCCCCACATCAGGCTCCCCAGCCTGGGGGTCCTGCACCAGGAAGACAAACCCCCAGAACATTTGGCTTTGAACCCCAGAGAGATTTACTCTGGGGAGAGCCAGATGGCCATGGTAAATAGAGATTCCACTTCTTAAAGGGCACACAAAAAAATTTTACATGCTTCAGGTCTCAGGGCAGAAGCAGTAATTTGGAAGGAGCCTGGGTCAGACCTACTTGCTGATCTTGGAGAGCCTCTGAGTGAGGCAGGAGGCAACTGGAGCTCACCCTGGGGACATGGACAGTGGTGGCAGCCATTTGGGGGAGCACATTCCACCATGTGGGCACTGGAGCTGGCAAGTGCCATTTTGGAAACTTCCTTCTAGCTTATCAGCACAGGGACCCAACCCCACTCACCAACCTTTCTGCACCAGTACTGGGACACCTCAGGCCAAACAACTAGCCAGGCAGAGACACAGCCTCACCCACCACCAGGCTTGCTATGTTAAGACCCCCTGAGCCCAAAGCCACCCTAGGAGCTGGCCCTGTTCACCAGAGGACCCAGGACTTGGTCCTACACACCAGCGCACTGGTACTAGAACCAGGACCACCAGGAACCTGCAGACAGAGACCCCAGGATCCAGCTATGGCCAACAGTGGGCTGACAATAGCCTCAGGAGCCAGCCTTACCCACTGGTGGTAGGGAACCAGCCCCAGGGTCCCCAGGACCACCACAGCCCTGCAGCCTGCTATACTAAGACCTAGCCCACCCACTAGCAGTTCAGCACCAGCCCCAGGACACTTGGGTCCCAGCACTGCCCACCAGCAGACCAACTCCAGCTCTGGGACATATTGGGCCCTCAGCAAGCAGCACCAGGATCCAGTCCCACCCAACAGTGAGCCAACAGCAACTTTGAGGCACCATAGACCCTGCAGCCAGCCATGTCTGGAACTGATCCTGCCCACCAGTAAGCCAACACTAGATCTGGGAGCCCCTGCCCTGAAAGCACCCACTTCAGAACCTGGCTCTGCCCACTAAAGAGCCAGCACTACCCCAGAGATACCCCCAGAGCCCCACAGCCAGCAGCCTCATGACCAGACCCTGCCCACCAGTGGCTGGCCACCTCCACACAAGGCAGAGCCTGGCAACTAACCAGACTGCGGGCCAGCCATGCCTGTCAGACCACCCACAGTAGTCAGCCCACCACAACAGAAGTACCCACTCAGCCCAAGTTGAGAGCACACCTAGAGCATATATCTCTGATGACCAGGGGGCAGTGTGCTGCTGGGTTGCATAGGATGTCTCCTACAGAAGGCCACTTCTCCAAGGTCAAGAAACATAACCAACTTACCAGATACATAGAAATAGAAAGAACAAATTAAGCAAAAAGAATTGACTGAGGAATATGCTAAAGATGAAGGAACAAGATAAAACCCCAGAAGAAGAATTAAGTGAAGTGGAGATAGGCAATCTACCCAGAAGGAGTTCAAGGTAATGATAGTAAAGATGTTCAAAGAACTCAGGAGAAGATTGGATGAACAGAAAGAGAAGTCAGAAATTTTTAACAAAGAATTAGAAAATATAAAGAAGAACCAAAGAAAGATGAAGAATACAATAATGGAAATGAAAAATACACTAGAAGGAATCAACTGTAAATTAAATAATACAGAGGAATGGGTTAGCAAGCTGGAGGACAGAGTAGTGGAAATCACTGAAGCTGAACAGAAAAAAGGAAAAAGAATGAAATGAGGACCGTTTAAGAGACCTCTGGGACAATATCAATCATACTAATATTCCCATTATAGGGGTGCCAGAAGGAGAAGAGAAAGAGAAATGGGCAGAGAACATATTTGAAGATATAATAGCTGAAAACTTACCCAATCTGGGAAAGGAAACACATCCAGGTCCAGGAAGAATAGAGAGTCCCAAACAGGATCAACCCAAAGAGGACCACACCAAGACACATTGTAATTAAAATGGCAAAAATTAAAGACAGAATAATAAAAGCAGCAAGGGAAAAGCAACAAGTTATATACAAAGGAAATCCCATAAGGCTATCAGCTGACTTTTCAGCAGAAACTCTGCAGACCAGAAGGTAGTGGCAAGATATATATATATATATATATAAAGTGATCAAAGGGAAAAATTCTACAGCCAAGAATACCCTACATGGCAAAGCTTTCATTCAGATTTGATGGAGAGGTCAAAGGTCAAAGCAAAAGCTAGAAGAGTTAACCAAACCAGCTTTACAAGAAATGTTAAAGAGATTTCTCTAAGCAGAAAAGAAAAGGCCACAACTAAAAACAGGAAAATTAGGGAACTCCCTAGTGGTCCAGTAGTTAGGACTCCATGCCTTCACTGCCAAGCGCACAGGTTCAATCCCAGATGAGGGAGCTAAGATCCCACAAGCCATGAGGTATGGCCAAAAAAAAAAAAGAAAGAAAGAAAGAAAAGAAACAGAAAAATCACACAAGGAAAAATCTCATTAATAAAGAGAAATATACAGTAAAGGTAGTAAATCAGCCATATAAAGCTAGTAGGAAGTTTAAAAGACAAAAGTAGTAAAACCGTCTATATCGACAATAAGTAGTTAAGGGCTACACAAAACAAAAAGATGTAAAATATGACGTCAAAAACAGTAACCATGAGGTGGGGGGAGTAAAATTGCAGTCTTGTTAAATGTGTTTGAACTTGAAAGCTCAGCAACTTAAAATATTCACATATATATTGTTATGAACAGTGTGGGGAATATAGTCAATAGCTATGCAATATTCTTGTATGGTGGCAGATGACAGCTAGACTTATCTTGGTTGTCATTTTGAAGTATATAAAAATACCAAATCACTTTGTTGTGTAACAGGAACTAACAAAGTGATGTAGGTCAATTATACTTCAAAAACAAACAAACTCATAGAAAAAGAGATCAGATTTGTAGTGACCAGAGGTGGGTAATGGCGGGAGGGGGAATTGGATAAAAGAGGTCAAAAGGTATAAACTACCAGTTATAAGATTAAAAAGTACTAGGAATGTAATATACAACATTATAAATATAATTAACACTACTTATGTATGGAAGTTGTTAAGAGAGTAAATCCTAAGAGTTCTCATCACGAGAAAACATTTTTTTCTATTTCTTTAATTTTGTCTCTATATGAGGTGATGGATGTTCACTAAACTTATTGTGATCATTTTTTTCATGAAGTATGTAAGTCAAATCATTATGCTGTACATATTAAATTTACACAGTGCTATATGTCAATTATATCTCAATAAAACTGAAAGAAAAAAAAGTGTAGCTGGACAGACACAGCGATATAAACAGATAATTATAAAACAATGCAAAAAGGCAGAGGTAAAGATATATACCCATGATATTAGCAAAGTACCCAGGCTAGTAGAGAGCAGGGGGAAATTCCCTTTAGCCTAGCCACACTCCAAAATTGGTTTTGGAGTACAGAAGAGGATAGGAGTTGGGTAGCTGGGTCGTGGCTTATGGGGATGGTTTACTGCTTCCCAGATGAGTGCCTACAAAATACCTAGAGGTCCCAAAACTCTTAGAACAACATGGGACATAACAACAATGTTAATAGATCCTGTTGGCTGAGCACAAATTCAGTGTATGTGCCAGGCACTAAGCTAAGCACTTTACCCACATTATCTCATATCATCATACCAAGAATCCACTGAAGTGAGTATGATAGCCTCAATTTGCAGCTAGAGTAATTAAAGCTCAGAAAGATTAAGCAACTCACCTCAGTTTATAGAATTAATTCAAACTGGGGCTAGAACAGCAAAGGAAAACATAAACAAGATGAAAAGACAACCCTCGGAATGGGAGAAAATATTTGCAAAAGAAGCAACTGACAAATGATTAATCTCAAAAATTTACAAGCAGCTCATGCAGCTCAATATCAGAAAAACAAACAACCCAATCAAAAAATGAGCAGAAGACCTAAGCAGACATTTCTCCAAAGAAGATATACAGATTGCCAACAAACACATGAAAGAATGCTCAACATCATTAATCATTAGAGAAATGCAAATCAAAACTACAACGAGATATCTCATACCAGTCAGAATGGCCATCATCAAAAAATCTGCAAACAGGGCTTCCCTGGTGGCACAGTGGTTGAGAGTCCGCCTGCCGATGCAGGGGACACGGGTGCGTGCCCCGGTTCAGGAAGATCCCACGTGCCGCGGAGCGGCTAGGCCCATGAGCCATGGTCTCTGAGCCTGCACATCCGGAGTCTGTGCTCCGCAACAGGAGAGGCCATAACAGTGAGAGGCCCACGTACTGCAAAAACAAAAAAACATACAAAAAAAAAAACTACAAACAATAAATGCTGGAGAGGGTGTGGAGAAAAGGGAACCCTCTTGCACTGTTGGTCGGAATGTAAATTGATACAGCCACTATGGAGAACAGTATGGAGGTTCCCTAAAAATCTAAAAATAGAACTACCAGCAGCCCCACTCCTGGGCATATACCCTAAGAAAACCATAATTCAAAAAGAGTCATGTACCACAATGTTCATTACAGCACTATTTACAATAGCCAGGACATGGAAGCAACCTAAGTGTCCATTGACAGATGAATGGATAAAGAAGATGTGGCACATATATACAATGGAATACTACTCAGCCATGAAAAAGAAATGAAATTGAGTTATTTGTAGTGAGGTGGATGGACCTAGAGTCTGTCATACAGAGTTAAGTAAGTCAGAAAGAGAAAAATAAATACTGTATGCTAACACATATATATCAAATCTAAAAAAAACATGGTTCTGAAGAACCTAGGGGCAGGACAAAATAGATAGCTAGTGGGAAGCAGCCGCATAGCACAGGGAGATCATCTCGGTGCTTTGTGACCACCTAGAGGCGTGGGATAGGGAGGGTGGGATGGAGACGCAAGAGGGAGGAGATATGGGGATATATGTATAGGTATAGCTGATTCACTTTGTTATAAAGCAGAAACTGACACACCATTGTAAAGCAATTATACTCTAATAAAGATGTTAAAAAAAATCTGGGGCTAGAATTCTCATATGTTTGTCTCTAAAGTTCCTGCTCTTTACTTCATTCTTTCATGAAAACCACAAAACAATTTCCCAGCAGACAACATATAATACATATGTGTCTAAAATCACAACCCACAGCACACATGTCCAGGAAAAAGAAAACAAAGCAAAACGAGAAAAGCTGCTCGGGTTTTTCGTCTTAAACACATGTTGCTGACCTGTGGCAGTAGTTTAATAGAGATTTATGTAATTAAAAAAACATAAAGAAAAGTCAATTATTTAGCTTAATTATGCCAACCTAGGCAAATGAATTACATTCAGGATCACACCTGGCAGTGAAAGCCACTGAGACATTGGTCACCTCACCAATCCCTCTGATGATCTGGCCTCCTCTGTCCCCACTCCAAGGCTGTCCTGCTGGTGCTGAGCACTTCAGTGAAGACACTGACCTTTCCAAGGAGCAAGGAATCAGCAGACTGGTCTTCAGCGCAAGGTATCACATAGCCAGACTCCTAGCTAGAACTTTCAGTCCCTTTGTCTGCACCAAGGCTAGGGTAGTGTTCAGAAAGTAAAAAGTCTTCTGAATGATAATTTAGATTCCAGCAGCTGTGTATTCTAGTGCCAGATTCAGTCCACAACTTGCTGAGTGATCTTGTGCTAGGTCATTGGCCTTTCTGGTCATCACTGCCTCCCCTTCTCTAAGCTTAGGGAGTTAAACTGGCTGATCTTCTGAAGGTCCTTCCAACTCCAACAGTTCACGCTTCTAGGAGAGTTTGCCTCAGAAGTTTTTAAGTATGAGAGTGAATCTATGTGAGCATGCTTCCTCATCCTTTTTGAAGTCTCTCTGGCTAGCCAGAGACCAGAAAGTAGAAGTAGGAAGGGGAACATAATTCTATGGCAGCCTTGGACTTCAGAGAGGAAAAGTAAAATTGCGATAGAGTGGGCAGTTCCTATTAGGCAAACAGCAGCACTAATAAATCCTGGCCTTTGATCAAAAGATACTCATGGAAAGAAGTGAGCAGCTCAGATTCTACTGTGGGTACTAGGAGAAAATGCAAGTCTGTTTTCAAGTTGCTAAGGCTAGAGTGAGGATAGCTGTTTAGGACATCAAAATGCAGGCAGAAGAGACAGATAGCATATTTTCCAGCAATTAGCAGAGAAAGCCCCAGACTTCCCTAAAGAAAATTCCTCATCCCAGAAAAGAAAGCTTCCTTCCAAAAAGCCTGGCAAGAGCTTGTGATGCCAGACAACTAAGCAGACCTTTCCAGGGGCAAAAGTTTTGTTTTTTTGTTTTTTGTTTTAACGGTAGGGGTTTGGGCAGAGTGTTGAGGATTCCTGGGAAATGATGGTGCACTGAGGAAATGTAAGCTCCAGAATGGCACGTTGGATTTACTGTCTCTTTTCTGCCCCAAGTTACTCCACTCATCTCTCCTACCCCACCTCCTCCTATTCAAGGGTAATGCCCCCAAAGGAGCCCAGATAATCTTATAGATGCCTCTTCCTGGGGCTCCCCCATTCCTTATTACCATCTCTTTACCCTTGGAGATGATTTTGCTGATGTAGAGTATATTTTGAGGAGGCTCATTCCAGTCCACTTCATGCTGAAGGCTTTGGGCATGGTATGTTCAGAATCATATGTCCATACTCTCATTATCAAGTTACTGGCTGCATCTTGGGCCAAGGACTTAGAGGGAAGAAGACCCCAGAGTGTGGTGGAATGGAATCTGGATCATCCCACTGGGTTTTTGGAAGGCCTGAAACCATTTCACCTCCTTTGAGTGAATTTGCCCAAATGTCTGTGTCTAGACCATCCTCCTGCACTGAGTCTTGGTTACCTATCCAAGGAAATAAGGATATCACTTTTGTAAAAAATATTGGGCTGGCCACAAAGTTCGTTCGGGTTTTTCTATAACCTCTTACGGAAAATTCTGAATGAATGTTTTGGCCAACCCAATGTAATAAACAGAAACCTCAATTAAATGGAGTCAGGAGACCAGAACGGGGAGTTTACACACCCTATGACATAGCAGAGCCCAACAGGAAGAAGAAAGACTCCCTTTTCTTGCCTGGGAAGAGCTCAGCCAATGAGAGCCAGTCACAACTCAACCAATGAAAAGTCATGAACTGTTCGTTTACTACAGCCCTCCCAATTTCCTTTCTCCCTCCGTAAAAGAGTTTTCCTCGCCATTTTTGCTGGAGAATTGCATGTGGCTCACCATGGCTGCAGACCCCAAATAGCAATTCTTTGCTGATCTGGAATAAGTTCCTTTTTTTTTTTTTTTTTTTAACTGGAGAAATAACTAGCAATATATTTGTTTTGGATCAATACTTTTGTCACAGGCCTGCCTGCCAGGATTGAGCAATATGTGTAAAGTGCCCAACACAATGCCTGGCAATGTAGTACAATACATACTGGCGGTGCCTTTTTTAACTAGAGTGACATCCTGGTTTGCCCAAGACTTTCCTGGTTTTAGCACTGAAAGTCTCACGTTGTGGGAAACTCCCTGAGTTCTGGCAGAACAGGATCGTTGGTCACCCTATTTTCTTTTCTTTTTTTTTTTAAACATCTTTATTGGGGTATAATTGCTTTACAATGGTGTGTTAATTTCTGCTTTATAACTAAGTGAATCAGCTATACATATACATATATCCCCATATCTCCTTCCTCTGGTGTCTCCCTCCTACCCTCCCTATCCTACCCCTCTAGGTGGTCAAAAAGCACCGAGCTGATCTCCCTGTGCTATGCGCCTGCTTCCCACTAGCTATCTATTTTACATTTGGTAGTGTATATATGTCCATGCCACTCCCTCACTTCATCCCAGTTTACCCTTCCCCCTCCCCATGTCCTCAAGTCCATTCTCTACGTCTGCATCTTTATTCCTGTTCTGCCCCTAGGTTCTTCAGAACCATTTTTTTTTAAGATTCCATATATATATGTTAGCAGTTCACCCTATTTTCAATCCTCTCTTCTCAACTCTCCAAATGAAGGCACAGTCTAACCATCCAACATTCTCATTTGTTTGACTCACAAACCAATCTACTTCTGTATTTCTCTAATCAAAATTCTAAAAATTTGTAAAAAAATACATAGATTCAACAAATTGCAATGTGCTTCTAATGTCCATTCCTCCTAATAACTCTGTGTTCTAGGACAGTGCTTCTCAACTGAAGTGATTTTACCCACAGGGGATATTTGGCATGTCTGCAGGCATTTTTTGTTGTCACAGCCTGAGGGGAGAAGAATGCTACTGGCATCTAGTAGGTGAGGGACAGGGATGCTGCTAAACATCCCACAATGTACAAGGCAACTTCAACAATAAATTATTTGGGTCAAAATGTCAATAGTGCTAAGGTTGAGAAAGCCTAGTCTAGTGGATATATTATCTATAGCTCAATAGTGCTACAAATGAAGACTCTGAGGCTGAGTGAGAGAAGTAGCTCAAGGTCAAAATGCTGGAAATTGACAAATATAGGATTCAAACCCAGACTGGTCGACTCTGGATACAGCTCTTATCTTACAATATTGCAATGCCCCTGAGAAATATTTTGTTTCTCACCCCATTTGGGTTTATTGTGTCCCTGGCATGATAAGACATAGTGTTTGTTAGAGATGGGAAGATGGAGCCTCCAAAACTCAGGTTTTTAGCTTCTCAGTCAATTTTAGCTTGTACCCTACAGCCTACCCTTGCCACACACACACACACACACACACACACACACACCACAAGGCATAGGATATGATGGCAGTGAGGATTTGATCATTGGCTGGAACCCCTGAGAGGCCTGGAGGTGAGTGACAGCTGGGGACCAGGGTGGTGGTGCAGAGGGAAGAGTGAAAAGTCCACCCCTGCCAAGATAGTAGTCAGTTATTGGGAAGCAGCAAGCCCATCCCTTCAGCCTCTTAGCATCCTCAAGAATGTCTCCAGCCCCTGATTCCAAAACTAGTTCCCAAGAAGGGCCACATCTTGCACTATAGAACTTATAGAGGTGGCCTGTTGCTATAATCTAGCCCCAAACTCTCATTTTACAGATAGAAAAAAAATGAAGTCCAGAGAAAGGTCTGGCTCACTGTTTTGAAGGTGAAGACGGACAGGAATACTAAGGTGTCCTGCCACCTAGTGCAGAGCTCATGTCACTGCATCCTCTGGAATCTGAGGCTTGCAGGCCAAGGAGGCCCTTCTACATTACTGCTGAATGCAGGCCAATACACCTCCACACACCTCTGTATCCTCAATTCTCACCCAGCAGGCTCTCTTAATAAACTGGAATTTGAGGATCCTGAGGCAGATGTTAGGGTGTGGAGATGGAGAAATATTAGAAAGGAAGGGAAATGTCCCGCTTTTGACATTTCTTTTACACTGTGGTCCTGGACTGCTGACTCTCTCTCATTTCAATCCCATCTCCTGTCCTCACTGCCTAGCTCCCATTCCCCCAATGCCCTAAACCTTGGTCAATTTGTCCTTTCTAAAGCTCCTAAACCTCAAAGCAAAGAATTAACCTTAAATATAACATTTTTTACACCCCAGCTAGCCACTACACATACTTCTATTACCAGCAAAGCCCCAACAGACATCTGTATTTGGCACTCCACTCTACCCTGAGCCTTTATTACCTAAGGCAGGCAGTCGAATTGAGTATTCCAGCCATGTATTTCTTGCTCACAGAGAAAACACCTAGTTTACTCTAACCAGTAATGCTCGAAAGTTGGTCTCTAAATCAACAATGGCACCACTATCTGGGAACTAGTTAGAAATGAAAAGTATTGTCCCCACCCCAGATCTACGGAGTCAGAGACTCTGAGGGTGAAGCCCAATAATCTTGGTTTTATCCAGCAGCCCAGGTGATTCTGCTACATGCTGAACTTCGAGAAGTTCTGCCCTGTGCCCTTAGGTTAGCCTTACAAAGAAGTAGAGTGGTATCGTTTTAGGGGTACTAGGAAGTAGGGCCACTGAACTCAATTATGCTTTGCACAACTCCAGAGGCTACCCTTCATGTAAATGTGAATGGTGCCATACAGAGATGTGCAGTGCAGACCTGTTAGTAAGGATGCTATTCCTCTTCCTGCCACTAAAAGAAGTTAACAAATAAAAAACCAAGAACAGAATACCACATCTCCTATTAGTCGTCACGGTGATGTCCTAAAGCTGGTTCATACAGGTTAGAGCCGATTGTGTGCATCTCTTTCCAAGTCTGCACTCAGTGATTTCACACTGGTAGCTTGAAATCGACTATGATGACAGTATTTAAACCACAGAAATCAGCAAACAGTACAATTCAGGGTTTAAAATTTTTTTTTAAGATCCTGTTTACTTTTCCTAGCAGGACTTCTGGGTATAGCTGTGTGAGTTATGTACTACGACACTGCCTCTCTAGCAAATCTATACAAGAATATTACTGTATCATATTTCTTAGCTGCAAATCTATACAAAAATGTTATTGTATTCTTAGCTGAAAAATATTGGTAACAAAGTGAATGCCCAGCAATAGGTAATGGTTGAAGAAATTACAGTACATTCCTGACAGGGAATATTATGCAGCCATTAAAAGACATAATTGTAGGTGTAACAGATGACTTGAAGGGGCTTTAATGAGGTATTGTTGAAGGCAATATGTAGAAAAGTCTTTATGATATAGCCCTATTTTGGAAAACATATGATATGTGTATCTATGCATAGGAATATTTGGTTATGTGAAGGGAAATACATATAATAGCATATCAACATGGATTATGGGAATGATAGGAAGGAGGATTTCCACAAAAAAGACTGTTCCAAATATCCCCAATATTTATATGGTCAGATTTACATAGCTAATGACTATTTACATATTCCATAAATGTAAACCTATTTGGAAGAATATAATTAAAACAATATAAAATTGGAAGGTGGTGAGGTGATAGTAGGCATGGCATAGTATAAAGGATCCATCTCGTGTCACATTCCCCCAAGTGGAGCAGTCACTTAACCCTGGTCAGTAGAGGATCAGGATTTAACAATTCTTAGCTGCTTGATGCCCAATCCCCAACCTCTGGCTTTCCAACCTAATATATAGTTCAACTGCTGAGCAAAATAGGGCACCAGTGGGTCATTTAATAGATGGAATATAAAACACAGAAAGGTGATCAACTAGAAATCAGCAATTCTATTTTGACTCTAACAGCACCAGCCCAGACAGGGAAAGCTGGGTGCTTCTTAATGGTACATGAGCTTGTGCCAGGACTAGACTCCTGAGCTCCAGTCCTTTAGAATTTAGCCTCCCACAAACCCTGTATTTATTCCCTTCTATTAGTAAGAGTAAATGCAGGGGCTTTGACACTTCACTTGAGCAATATCTCCCTTACCTTTAGCACTTTTCCTCTAATATCTGGTAAATAATATTCATTTCTAGTATTTAATCCCCTCCTCCTGTTCCTTCCCTTGTCTCCATTACCAATGTTTCATTCTAAATTCTAGATCAAATCCATTCTTCAGAAGCCTTCTCTGAACTCCTTATTATTTGCTTATTCCTGTACCTATTTCTTTTTTTAATAGCTCTTATCATTACCTGAAATTATATCACACAATATTTGTTTTCTCCTAGGTTGTCTCTCTCCTTTCACTAGAATGTAGGCTTCATGAGAGCCAGGACTTTATTCTGTTCACTGCTTCACCCCCAGTGCCCAGAACAGTACCTGGTATGTATGAGTACTCAACTAATATTTCTTCAATGAATTATTGAATACATGAATACCACTCTCCTCATATTTCTTCTATGCCCTTAGGATATTAGAAATTCTTCTACCAGGGTAACAAAAGGCTCTAAAGAAACTTGTGTCTGGAGCTTTGGAGCAACTTTCACTCGTTATTCTCCTCATAACTGTGAAGCCATGGTTCAGACCCTTAGAATAGGTTCTTTATGTTGTTTTTTTTCATATCTGTGTGGTAAAATTCATTTAAAAATTACTTAAGAAATTTTCAAAGGCAGACAAAAGTAGCTTTAACAATTATCAACGAAAAACCAATCTTGTTGCATTTATACCCTCTATTCTTACCCACCTGTTTTATAATTCTTTCACAGCTTTAATGGGGTATAATTTACATACAATAAACTGCATATATTTAAATTGTAAAATTTGATGAGTTTTGGTAAATGTATACACTTATGAAACCATCAGTATAATGAACATGTTAATCACCCCAAAAGTTAGAACAGTGTTTTTTTAACTGCAGTTTGCAACCCAATAGACATTTGTGGAATCACTTCTGGGATGATTAATGAGAGAATTCTGGATAGCCCTGCAGCCTCATTTCCTTCCCCTTATCAGTAGCTTAGCTGAGAGCTGGCTGTGCTGTACTGAGCCAGTTGCAGAAAGACAAGGCCTTTGGCTGATGTCAGCATTCCTGGCAGACTAGGCTCTTCCAAGGAGGCCCTCAGTATGCTGACCTTGGCCCTGGGCATGCACACTCCCTAGCATTGTTCCCAATCTAGGAGATTGTTGATACATTTCTTGTTACTTTGAGAAACTAGGTGTCACCTTAGCCCCTTTTCCCAGTGTGGAGGTAGAGCTTGTGTTCATTTGGACTCACAGTGGCACATTCAGTATGCAGTCCAAGCAGACCCCTCTTTGCTGGGACTTTGGCCTTGGTGCACTCAGAAGATCCATGACTGGCCTACACCATGGAACAAGGAGAGTTCGGGAGATTGTGTGTCCTACTACTTCTTGGCTTGCTTGTAAGTTTTCCCCCAATAAACCCCATGCTGATCTGTACCCTGCGGCATATCAAAAGCTGGTTCCCCAAATATTACCTACACAGCCTATTGATAAGACCAAACTGAGTTTATTGCTTACAGGGGTGAAGGATGACTCCAATTCTGCAAAGCTTCAGTGGAGGGGTCTCAGAGGGAGGGAAGGCAAGGTTAGAACTAAAGAATTGGAAGTTTAGTTTGACATAGGTTTTTCAATGCAGGGATTTGATTAGAATTAGGTAAGGATTATAATATAATAATCTAGGGTTCGTGGAAACAGCAAGACAAGGATTTTTTTTTTTTTTTGCGTTACCCAGACCTCTCACTGTTGTGGCCTCTCCCGTTGCGGAGCACAGACTCCGGACGCACAGGCTCAGCAGCCATGGCTCATGGACCCAGCCGCTCCGCGGCATGTGGGATCTTCCCGGACCGGGGCACGAACCGTGTCCCAAACCCGTGTCCCCTGCATCGGCAGTCAGACTCTCAACCACTGCGCCACCAGGGAAGCCCAAGACAAGGATTTTTGAGATGAGGGATTTAAAAATCGTATGGCAGTTCAAAACCTGTTGTTGTTTTCCATTGGGGAGTTAGACTCCGGACGCACAGGCTCAGCAGCCATGGCTCATGGACCCAGCCGCTCCGCGGCATGTGGGATCTTCCCGGACCGGGGCACGAACCGTGTCCCAAACCCGTGTCCCCTGCATCGGCAGTCAGACTCTCAACCACTGCGCCACCAGGGAAGCCCAAGACAAGGATTTTTGAGATGAGGGATTTAAAAATCGTATGGCAGTTCAAAACCTGTTGTTGTTTTCCATTGGGGAGTTAGTTGTTGGGATTTTCGGGATGTTCCTGTAATGAACCATTTGCTGAGGCAGAGGGGAGTCCTGGAAAAGTAAAGTCATGCTAATGAAGACAGTAGAATAAAAATAGTGTTAGTGTAGACAGTAAGGTGTGGTTTCAGTTCTCAATGTACAGACTAAGTTTGGGAATAAAAGGTTTTGGTTCTCAGGTGTTGTGGTGTATGTCCATGACCCCCTTACATGGCAGTGATGACCAGTATTTTTCAAAAAATGAACTAAATAAATTACAGTTGAATTGTATCTAGTAAGGATGAGAATCGTTTTGTGGAAATTTTGTTTCAGTTATACATGTGTATGTGTGAAATGAGTCATGAAGTGAAATGTGTCTCTTACAATAGGTCTGGATCCAGAAATATTAGAAAGCTAATGCCTAAAAAAAATGCTGACAGACCCCTAAAAGGGATGATCCCCTCTCTCAGCCAGTTTACATTGCTCCAATCTAAACTTTCATGCTAATAGTAGAGCTTTATTAAGGAGAAACACATAATCTAAGAATTGGAACAGAGGCCCTGTCCAGGTAGATTAAGGGTTAAGTGGGAACTTTGGATCTATAAGGCTGTCCGCAATTTTGGTAGAGAGCTGAAAGAAGCCAAGTCATAACTGTTACTTCAGAACAAAAGATGGAGGCTAGACACAAATAACAACTCCCTAATGTGAGCATTGTTAGTGTCTAAAACCAATCCTTAAGCAGATATAAGTTCCCTTTTGACTGAGATACAACCTATTTAGTCAGGGCACTGGATAAGATGAACTATGGGGTCCCCTTCATTGGGAAGTTTTTATGATTCTAGAGAGAATCTTACAATAGAAGCAGGCAGTTAACCTGAGATGTGTTCTCTGGCTATTACCTCCCAGAGCTGATTCTGAGTATTGTTGGATAGAACAATAAATGTGACACAGTGGCTTCCATTCTCAAATGGGTTATCTACTTCTCTGAGGAAATTCTGCCACTTTATGGCTTTAGAAGGCTGGTGATTTTGGAAGGGACATTAGCCGCCCCCCACAACCTGCCCTGAAATTCCTCAGAAGGTTCCATTCCTATGGATAAGGCACTATCTTCTCCATTTAAAATGTAAATTCTCCTTTGTCTCGGAAGTTTAGCCTTTCAATTTGTTTTTCCTAGTTATCAAAAAGAGGCCTGGATTAAAAACAAAGCTTGAGAAAAACTGCAATACTACCTTAGTAGGAGTTGATGTGGTTTATTCAGGAATTCATTCAGCAAGCAAGGATAAGGCTGATTGAAGCCCTGGATTTCCCCACTTTTGAAGCTTTCATGGTCTGAAGCAGATCTGTAAACAGGTAAATCATAGCCTATGTCTGAGGTTATGGAAAGCCTGGACTTCAGAGTCTTATATACCTGGGAGGGAATTGCATTTCCCTCCTTTCTTAATGGCACCATTTAAAGCCATGCAGCTGAGCTTTGGTTTTCTCATCTGTAGACTGGTGAGAATAAAACCAACTTCATAGAATTGTGAGCACCACGTGAAAGATAAAATGCACAGGGCAATTAAGGAGATGATTTTATTCAGGTTATAGCCATAGGGAGAAGGCTCAAAGAAAAGAAAGTAAATTTAGAGTTTTATAGACATAGGTAAACAAAAGAGTCATCACAAGTCTATGGGAGTCATGAGGAAGTATGGAGAGGGTCTGATCTCGGAATATGCCAGGGCAATGTGTTACTATACAATTAGCATCTTTTTTAGAACAAGAAAGGGTGAGGGAGTTTTTCAACTGTGGCTGCTTTCTTGGAGCCCAGGGCTCAGATAAAGTTTAACGTTATCAAGCACTTAGCATGGGGCCTGGCCCATGGTAGGCATTCAGCAAATGTTTCTTTCCTTCTCTTCCTCCAATAGAAAGATGTGGATAGTGGTGTGGTGGTTCAGAGAAAGGCCTGACAGATTTACTCTGCATGAGAGAACTAGATTTGTCAAAGGATGTTGAATCTTAAAGGATGAATAATTGTTTGCCAAAAAGAGGGAGGAAAGAACATTATTGATAGTTTTAATGTAAGAGATAAAGGCATAGCGGCTTACAGGAGATTTGCATGTTCAGAGACCAGCTCTAACTTCAATGTGCTACAAGGAGTAACTAGACATAAGGTAGGTTAGAGCCAAATTGTAAAAATGCTTCAAAAGCCATTTAATGCCTGCTGTTTCAGGAAAATAGTCCAGGAATTTATGATTCTGACAAGATTAGATTCCAGTTTATGAGAACCCCTTCCCTGCTGTGTAAGGGATGGAGGCAGGGAGATCGGTTAGGAAAGTAGTACATGATCCAGAGAGGATCAAGGCCTGAACTAGAGCAATGGCCATGAGGATGTCAAGGAGAAGACTGAATTTAAAAAATAGTAAGTAGAATTTACTAGACAGATTATGTAGTTGTGGGGAAGGTCAGCATGGAGGTGAGGGAGGAAGTGGAATAGTGGACGATGATACTGTTAAAAGCAGTATAGGCTAATATTTCAAGTACTTACAATGTGCTGAGCACAGTTCTAAGGGTTCTACACTTATCTCTAACCCACATAAGAGTCCTATGAAGTAAGTGCTCTTTTTTCTCCATTTTTAAATGAAGAAAATGAGGCATATAGAAGTTAAATAACTTGCTCAAGTTTTTACAGATAGTAGGTGGTGAAGCTAGAATTCAAGCCCAAGCTGTCTGAGTGCAGAGACTGAACTTTGGATGACTGTGTGAATAGTGTTGCCATTTACTAGGATTGAAGGCTATTGGATGGGGGCAGACTTATGGGGAAAATATTTTAGTTTTGGACAGGCTGATATTGAGTGCAATTATTAAATGGGTCTGGAGCTACAGAGAAAGATTAGGATCAGAGCTGAAGATTTGAAGGGCATCTACTTACAGGCAGGTGCTCAGAAGGGGCCTTAGGACTGTCTTAGGTGAATGGGATGCACAAATTGGGGGTGGGTAGAGGGAGGGAAATGGTGAAACATATAAGGGGAAGCAGTAGCTTGAAGACAAATTTGATCCACTTTAAGATTTTACAAGCAATGCCTTAGACTTGGAGAGTGCTCATTTAATTCAAGCCCACTGGCACATCTAGAGGTATCCTGCAGCATCAAATGTCTAGGGATTCCTAGGATTCTTGAGCATGTGCTGGACACATCCTAATCCCTGGTACCTGTGAACATTACTTTATATGGTAAAATAAATAAATAAAAGAATGCTATTTTATACAGTAAAATTAATTTTAAAAATAAATTTAATTGCAGATATAATTAAATTAAAGTTCTTAAAATGGGGATATTACCCTGCATTATCCAGATGGGCCCTAAATACAATCACATGTAGTAGAGGGACGCAGAGGAAGATCTTACACACACCAAGAAAAGGTGAAGTGAAGACAAAGCAGAGAGACATTTGAAGATGCTGGTTTTGAAGATTGAAATGATGTGGCTATAAGCCAAGGAATGCCAGTAGCCTCCAGAAGCTGGAAAAGACAAGGAATGGATTTCCCCCTAGAGCAGCCAGCAGGACTCTGGCCCTGCCAGCACCTTGATTTCAGCCAAACTGTACTGATTTTAGACTTCTGACTTCCAGAACTGTGAGATAATTTCTGTTGTTTTAAGCCACCAAGTTTGTGGAAATTTGTTATAGCATCCACAGGAAATTAATGCAGGGCCTCCTCAAAGCTATCATTACTTAACAGACTTGATCCAGTAATTCCTAATTCTCAATAGGTGTCAGGCCTCATTTGCCACATATTAGACATGGTACTCTTGTTATGTGCTTTGTCAAGTTTTCTTGGAACACATGGAATAGGGAGACCCTCAAATTCATAGGGAAGGAATGGGGAAGGATAGGGCCCTTTACCTGAAAAGTACTATCCAAAAATAACCTCTAAACCAAAATGTTCATGAATGATTCCTGCAGACCTGGCAACTTCTCTGACTGGATTGAATCTTAAGGGGTCATATAAGCCATCTCCCTGTCTTTGCCTGCACACAGCTAAGAGCCTGAGCATGGAGAGGGTATCTGGTTTCTGGAAGACACCTGGCCTACTGTTTGGCATGGCTACTCAGGACAGAGTAACTATCATTCAAGAACCATGGGCAGACTAGATCTTAGGAGAAGATGGCTGGAGAAAGAAGCACATATAGAGAACGGATTGGAATTTATTGATGTAAAGTGCAAAAGAGTTACTCCCAGCAATGCTGTTAGAGTGTTAGCAACAGTTCTCTCTCATGTGTTAGATTGGAAAATAACTTCTGTGAGAAAGATTGGGACAGAGTCTTGAACATATTTTAGCCAACCCATAAAATCAGAAGGGTTTCATAATATTGCTTTCCCCTCCAGAACTCCAGAATCCCAAGAAATTGTGCAGAAAAACTAAGTATACCTTTGTGGATGTTGAAACCAACATAGCAGTGGAATGCTGGCAGAGTAAAATCCTACAATTTTCAGCTATGGAAAAGAACCTAGAGATCACCCAGTCTAAGCTCCTCACTGTACAGATGTGAAACCCAGCAGAGTTTTTTTAACCCAACTTTAGATATTTAGATACTAGATATTTGTTCTGCAGTCTTGCTTTAGAGTCCATAGTGTTTTACTGGATCAGGTATTGATTCATGGCAATGAAAACATTAAGCGCTTTTCCAGTACACTGGACGCCCACAATCCCTCCCCGGCCCGCCAGGGAGCGCAAACTAAAATTCCTCCTGCAGTCCAGAAGTGTCCCTCCGGGTCTGGGACAGAATCCCGTTAGCAACCAGGAAATTAGCGGAACCTTGAGGCTGAATGCTTGCAGCTGGTACGATTGCTTTGAGGAAAGAACACTTCCGGTCGGAGAGGCCGTTCCCGCAACTTGTGGTTTGGTCAGCTCTAGCTCTCGCGTTTCGATTTGCCGCGCTAACGGTGGGAGGCAGGCTTGCGTCGGGGTCACACTCTCCCATTGGTTGCTGGTGCGGCGGCGGTTTGGAGTGAGGGTAGCACGTTGAGCTGGAGGCTGTTCGGAGTGCGGCGGCCCAAAGCCTGGCAACGAGCTCGGTGTCTGGTGGTAATCCGGGATTGAGCCAGGCCTGAGTCCCCAGGGGATGGATCGCGTGTGGAGTGCGTGGTGCGGGAAGTGCGTCAAAGAGAAAGGGTCGCCGCCACTCTGGGCCCAGCGCATCGTGGTCGCCTGGCTCAGTAGGGCCGAGTGGGATCAGGTGACAGTGTATCTGTTCTCTGACGACCATAAATTGCAGCGATACGCGCTGAACCGCATCACCGTGTGGAGGAGCAGGTAAGGCGGCAGGCTTAGCCCTGCACTTCACCTCTTCCTTTGTAGAATTTCCGTAAGGCCTTATTACCCAGTTTTCTCCTAAATGCCTAACGGCCCCCCCCTACGCGTAGTTTGGGCATTGCTTGTCTCACAAGTGCCCGGGGGAAGGTCGCAGCCAAGCTCGTACACTAATCCCTTTTGCGGAAAGAAACGGGGTGTGCCTCAACAGCCCTTTTGTCAAGTCTGTGAGCTTTGATCCTTACCTTCTCTCATCTTGAGGTGGGTGCCGATGAGAGGGCACCGCTGTGGCTGAGCCAGCCTGGTCTTAAGGAGTAGCACTCTAGGGTGGATTTCTGATTCGAAATAGAAAGGGGGTGGGGGGAGCTTGCCTGCAAAAGCATGTTTGAATGGAGCGCTTCAGTCCAGTTGGTAAGATTTAGTTGGGAGCAGACAAGGGGCTAATGCCTCCAAGAATAAGGTCTTCTCTGGGTGAAAGAGTTGAGGGTTTCACGGTGAAAGAAAGGAGTGTGTCCACACTTAATTGTTGATTGGCTGTGTAGCAGTTAGATATCCCTTGTATGTCCTAAACCAGCCTCTCATGTCCTGTGTACTATTGGATCCCAGGGACATTAACCTCCCTCTTCCCAGCTTCTTGATTTGTGTCTATCCACACACTCTTGAGCCAGTATATAATTGCAATAACCTACAACCTAGGTTCTGAGATGGAGGGTGGGCCTGTGTAAAGGACCTTTATGATGGTGCTGGACTGTGGCCCTTTAGGTTAGGCAACGAACTCCCCCTGGCAGTGGCTTCTACTGCTGACCTGGTACGCTGTAAGCTCATGGATGTAACTGGTGGCTTGGGCACTGATGAACTTAGACTGCTCTATGGCATGGCATTGGTCAGGTAAGACCTACATGGGTAGGGGTGTGGGGGGTGGTTTTTTGAGGGGGGGGGCGTGGGCTTAGCACATAATAAGCAAAGTTTGGCTTTGGGTTCTACCTGAAGCAAAAAGCCTTGTGTGTCCCTGTGTATGGGTCACCTTATGATTGCTTAATGTGTCAGCTTTTGGTACCCCCTGTTAACACACATTCCTCTTTTTTCCTGAGAGCCTTCTCTCTTCCGTTTTTCTTTCCCTCTCTTTGGAATGTTGGGTGGGAGTGGTTCAGACCAAGTGGTCTCTATGGGTCTCTTCCAGCCTTGGCAGTTTGATTTACTTTCCCCCTTTTACTCTTTCACCCAGAGGAACTTTTCTACATGGTTCAATGCCCTTGCCCATGATTTAATGTGGATTTTCTAATCCTACCCCTACCTACACCTTTTTTCCATTCTCTCCACGAACACTGAAAGGTTACTGAGTTGTGGAAATGGAGACATGGGCCAGGAGTTCCTGATTTACAAAGTGACTCAGAGTGGTTCTAGCTGTATCATGTACATCAGGAAAAAGGTTGCCTCTGAGTTTTCTCATCTGTCAGAGTCTTTGCTTAGCTCATACTGTTTGCCTTGTCTGCCTTGTGGTCCTCCCTAGCTCTTCTTACCTTCTCCATTGTTTAGCTGTGCTCCCCATATCATTTGATGTAGTCCTTTGTTGTAGCATTTATAACATATTATGTTCTAGCATAATATTTTATATTATGTCATGATTATTTATCCTAGACTGAACTCTTCAAGGCCAGAGCAGTGTCTTATTCATTTGTATGGCTTCAGTACAGGGCAGAGTCTCAGTAAATGTTAGACTGGATGGAACCATTCCTGCTCTGGCTGACACCAACCATAAGAACAGGACAGAACAGTCATTGGAAAGGTTGTGGAAATGCAAGGTGACAGTAACTCAGCAAGGTGTTTTAAAGCCCCACTGGTTTGAATAAAACAGTTACTTGGGCTATGCCACTTATTTCTCCCCCAAACTCAGGTTTGTGAACCTTATCTCGGAGAGGAAAACAAAGTTTGCCAAGCTCCCTCTCAAGTTCCTGGCTCAGGAGGTGTGTATGATAAAGTGGACTTGCTAAATTCTCTCTTCTCAGGAGGACTCACTAAATGGGGCATGGGGTGATGTGGGTACAGTCAGACTAGCTCATCCCATCACTGTCAGCCAAGCCCAGCAAGAACCCCAGAGCCTCAGCTTCCAGCTTGAAAGAAGCAGACTTGCTCCCTTGCTCATGGCTGCTATCTTCAGTGGGCTTGGCCTGCCCAGCTTGCTGGGAGTGGCCCAGGTGAAGCTGAAGCACCCCAATGCACCCCTGAGTGGGGACAGGAAAGAGGTGGCAGTTAAAGTACCTGCCCTCTGGTTGTTGACAGTCTGAAGGAGGAGACAAACTCAGCCAAGCAGGGTGAAAATGCAAGACATTGCCGCCTTGAGTGAGTATGGGAGGTGTGTAGAGACCCAGATGGCAGACAGGTTCTCAGCCATCAAGAGAAGCTTCCTGGAGGAGATCTGGGAGAGAAGGAGGAAGGGAGGAAGAGAGGGGAGAGTAAAGGGTACCCTGGGAGAGCAACTGGTACAGACAAGGGCAGAGGGAGGCTGAAGAAGGTGATTGTTAATGCTCATTCACAGGAGTCTCTTCATTGGAGGAGGGTAGTTGGTGGTTGGGGGAGGCGAGTGTCTTCTGATTTTCAAGATCACTTCCACAGAGCGTAAAGAGAATCAGGAGACCTGGTTCCTGATCTTGGCTCTGCCACTAAGAACGGAACCTCCTCTCAGGAGCTCAGTTTCTCTATCTGTAAAATGGGGAGAAGCCAGGTTAATTCATCTCTGTGGCCCTTTCTGCTTTAATATTTTCTAATTTCTGCACTCACACCCTCCCCCACAATCAGGTGAACATTCCAGATTGGATTGTTGAACTTCGCCATGAGTTGACCCACAAGAAAATGCCCCATATAAATGACTGCCGCAGGGGTGAGTCCCCAGGGAGTATACCTATCACAGTTAAGCCCAGAGGCCTGGGCTAGGTGGCACTGTGGGGGGAGAGAGAGGGAGGAGGGTCTTCACTTGGGGTCAGAGCTGAGACTAGGGTGAGGTGAGTGAGGCATTTGCCTTGGACACAAACTTTTAAGGGGTCTCTGTTCTCCCACTTGCTAGCCCCGTGCCGTTTTTGGCATCCCATCTTCAAGTCTGGTATAGATTTTTTCTAGGAAATGTGCTGGTGAGTGGGAGGAAGCAAAGAACTGGGGGATAACCCAGAGCAAGAGGGGCTGCTTCTAGATATTTGAGATTTGTGCCTCCTTGGAGCCAAGCCTCTTACCTGGGGCCTCCCCATAATGTTTGCAAGATGAGGCTGGAGGCCTGCTAGGAGCTGCTTGCCTGTGCTGTTACTATGGCGCTGCCTTCCTTCCTCCCCTCCTTTAGGCTGTTACTTTGTCCTGGATTGGCTCCAGAAGACCTACTGGTGCCGCCAACTGGAGAACAGCCTAAGAGAGACCTGGGAGTTGGAGGAGGACAGGGAAGAGACAGATGAAGAAGACCAAGAGGAAGATAAGAACATTGTCGTTGATGACGTCACAGAACAGAAACCAGAGCCTAAGGATGAGGAGAAAGGTGCAGAGCTGGATGTTAAGGCTGATGGAAACAGTGAAGGCAACAAAGAGGTTGATCCACATTGGCAAAAGGCTGTGAGACATAAAGAGTTGTATGGTAGGTGTCCTTGATACAGAAAGGGGCCCATGAGCTTGGAAGACTCGGACTTAGGTTGACTCTGGTTATTTCCCTGGCTCAGTATTTCCTCTGGGGTTGTGGTGAGGCTTAGCTTAAAAAAATTACTGTCACAAATCATCTTCCTTGAGCCCCGTGAGGCAGAAGAGCCAAGAATTCTAGTTCCCAATTTACAACTCAAGAAATGAGGTGAGAGGGCTCAAAATTCCATCAGGAGCAAGGCACAGGGCTGGCTGCTCTATCTGTTTCCCTATTCTGTTTTCAGAAAGAGCCCGAGAACTGCTGGTATCCTATGAAGAGGAGCAGTTTAAGGTAAGAAAGTGCCCTTGACTTGGCCTGTTTTCATCTGCCCCAGCCATTTCTTCCCCCTTGCCAGCTACCTGAGAGAAGTCTTGAGAATGAAATTTAAAGAAAAGTGGCAAAGCTTGGAAAGCTCTTCCAAAACTCTTCTTGGAAAGAGAGAGAGGGGAAGTAGGAAGGAGACAAGAGGAGCAGAGTCCAGTTGGCTGATCCTCCACATCACTGGAAGTTTGTGGATAATGAGTCCCACTGGGTGGTAGGGAACAACAGGGCTTAGGTGGTTGCTTAGACCTGTGGTACTGCAGCTGATCAGCAGATGGCGTCCAGGAACCTTCCTAGATCAGGTGAGCTTGAGGGGTGCTGTTTTAGCAGGAAGGGAGGTAAGCTTAGAAACTATTCACCTCAACCCTTCCTTTTCACAGATGAAGAAATTGAAGCCATGGATGAGTGAAATGACTGGCCCAATGTCACATATGCAGTTAGTGATAGAACCAGGACAAGAACCTGAGTCTCCTGATTCACTTTCTTCCATAACCCATTGCTTCCTTTCACCCCTTGGTCCAAGGGTCTCTGCCCAACTCCAACCATATGCCCCCATTGGATATCTATGTATTGGATTATCTGGTTATTGACAGCCACAATAACAAGGGAATTTGGAGGGTGGGGAGGGAGGAGGAAGAGAAAGTCTGGAGTTTGAGGGTCAGGATATTTTTAGTTGCAGGACCAATAGGGACATTGTGGGCTCACCTCTGCATACCCTGCCGTATCCCCTGAAGGGACATGCTGAGAGGTCCTATGAGAAGGAATCCTGGAGGGATGGGGGGGTGTTACCTGGCTGAACCAGCCTTCTGATGGGACCCTCTTTGCTGGCAGGTGCTGGAGAAATTTAGGTATTTACCTCAGGCCATTAAGGCGTGGAATAACCTGTCCCCACCTGTAGAATGCATCCTGGCAGAGCTCAAGGGCATTACATGGGAGAACAGGTGTGTAACTAGGTAATCAGGGGCTGCCTACTCTCTAGGGTAGAGCGTAGCAGCCTCACTGAAATTGGTTTTCATATCCCAGCTTGCCAACCTCTGCTGTAGGAAATCCCAGGGATAATCTTGACCCACCACGGGTGACCTTGCATTTCACATGATCCTCTTCCCCAAACCCTGCCAGCTACCAGGTGGGGTTTGCCTACTCTGAGTAACTGAAATGGCCAGAGTCAGGAATGTCTACTGTCATCCATCCCCTGGCCAGCTTTGTTCCTGTTTGTCCAGTGGTATGTGGAGCTCTTGGCAACTAGGAAAAGCCGTTAACCTTTTGCTTTTTCACTGCCGATCTCTTGTCTGAGTTTGAGGTAAAAGATATATGGTAGGCACTGCTGGCCTCTTTTGAACTGCTATTAGAGAGGATCAACATCCCCTGGATAATTGTGGTTGAGGAGAGAGAGGAGGGGCCTTCCCAGGGCCTGGATCCTCCAAAGACTAAGTCCCCACTGACCCACCCAGTATGGCCATGAGCCTTATTTTCCCCTCAAAGTAGTACTCAGTTCAGTCAGAGCAGACAGTGTCTATCCATTCCTTTCCTCCCTGGCTCTTTGGGGCTTGCTACCTACATTCAGCTGGAAGGGGCTTTGGGAAGAGGTTGGAAAGAATCTGGGATGGAGCAGAGAGTATAGGAAGGTGGTATATGTGGCAGAGTGGGCCTGGGTGGGGAGCCTGCAGTGCAGGTTAGGATTGTCCCTGGCGTCTTCTTTATTCCCGGGATACCAGTAGTTCCAAAGGTGTTTTATCAGTGTCTGCCCAGCCTAGGCTTCTTAGCTGTACCCTTCAGTAAAGGGGTGAGTGGTGGCCCCCTCCGTAGCTTGGAAAACTATCCTTGTGCTATACAGTAGTGTCTGCCTGGTCATGCTGAGCAGGCAACTGGCTGACTGTTTTAAGTGCTCTTCCTGCATACTTACCTGAGGAGATGGGAGATGGACGGAAGGACAACTCTTTCCTCCTTGAGCCTGGTAGAGGGAGGGATCTGAGCATGACAACCCTCCAGACATTGAGACACCTTGGGAGCTCTTGTTCCCCCTCAGCCCAGTCAGCTAGGAGAGCCTCTCTTAGGGAACTGCTAGCTCTGGAGGAGACAGCTGGATGTTGCTGGTTTTGGTTTAAGCTAGATGGGGATGAGAGATTACCCCTATAGCTTATACTTTTAACCTCTGTATCTTAGTTCTGGGTTCTTGGGGTCCTTAGGAATGAGGATAATATAATATTTGGCCCAGCAATTGAGTCCCCAAAGTTTCTGCTTGTAAGATCTGAAAGAGGGTAACCAGGGAGAAGGGGAGAGGTAGGAGACTGGAGGACTGTCAAGGGAAACAAAGACTAAGCAGGAACTAAAGTCTAAAAGCCCTTGACCCTATAACCTCAGGCATTTAACTCCTTTGTGGGCCTGGGACTTTTCTTCATCTGTGCTTTTGGACTTGTTAAGCCACTACTGCCCTTGTTATGGGCCTTAGATTTGCCTGTGCTTGGTAAATGCTTGTTCAAAACCCACAGATCCCAGTCTTTGGCTCAGCCCCTGACTCAGGGAGGCTGAGGCCTGAGAACCAACTGTCATCTGCCTTCCTTTTCCCCCATGCTGGTTTGGCCATTTGAGTCAAAGGCATTAGCTGCCTTGGGAGTGGGTAGGGGAGTAGAAGAGGGTCTTCTGCCTGTTGCATTTTACTTAATTTAGTGTCCTCTTGCTCCAGGGAGGCTCTGCTAGATGCTTTTCTGGATGACGGCTTTCTCATCCCCACATTTGAACAGTTGGCAGCTTTGCAGTTAGACTATGAAGGTAGGGTTCTGGAGGCTCGATGCAGCCTTAGGGTACAGTGTATCCTGGGCAAGAACACCAGGGGTGGGCTGGGTGGCCCTGGACTGGGAGGTAAGGGCTGTTTACTGCTGTTCCATAGCTACTGGAAGCCCTCTTGGCTGAGCAGAACATGTAGCCCCACTGATAAGTAGTTGTTGGGCTACCCTTAGGTGGCCTGGAATAAGGTGGGGTGAGGTGGGCTGGGGTGGGCTGGGGTGGGGGTGATTGGTAGAGAGCTAGAACAGCAGAACTGGAAGGGCCTTGTGAGGTCATCTAGTCCAACATCCTCATGTTACAGATGGGCAGACTGAGGTCCAGAGAGGGGAAGGTACTGACCCAAAGTCACACAGTGAGTTATTGACAAAGCCGAAGCTAGAACCAGAGCTCTTTTTCTTTTATATTCTATTTTGAGTCAGTTGTTGTTTACCAGATACTAACTGGTTTCTCTCCCCGCTCTTCTACTTTCCTCTTTCTTCCTGTTCTGCGGTGGCAACTCTGTTATTGTTGGTGGGGCCCCCTCTTCTTCTCCCTCTCTCTCCTTCTCTTCCTCCCTTCCTTCTCTCTCTCCCTCTTTCCCTTTCTCTCCCTCTTTCCCTTTCTCGCCCTCTTCTCTCCTCTCCTTCTTCCCTCCCTCCCTCCTTCTCTCTCCCTCCCTGCCTCCCCTTTTCCTGTCAATGGGTGTTTCTCACAAACCAGAAAATGTGGACTTGAATGACGTCCTGGTGCCAAGGCCGTTCTCTCAATTCTGGCAGCCCCTGCTCAGGGGCCTCCACTCCCAGACCTTCACACAGGCCCTGCTGGAAAGGATGCTCTCTGAGCTGCCAGCCTTGGGGGACACTGGGATCCGGCCCACCTACATCCTCAGATGGACCATTGAACTGATCGTGGCTAACACCAAAACTGGTGAGGGAGACTAGCCCTAGCTCCAGGGCCTAATGCAGCCCAGGCAAGAGCATCTGCCACTGTGCTCAGCTCTCGACTGAATAGCACCAGGAGGACACATCCCTTGTGAAAGGTTTAGATCTGCCCAAGAGGGCCCCACAGCAGCAGTGGACAAATCTCCCTTCACATTTTTCTTCTCAGAACCAAGTAAACTGGACTGGGGCAAAGGGTCCTGAATACTTTGAGCAATTGGGAGGTATAGAATGGGGAGTCGGAGTCTGGGGAGACAGGGATGGGCAGAGCCAAGCTTTTCGAGGTGCAAGATTGGGTGGGTGGGCTTTCTAGTTCCTTCTCCTCAGGCCCTCTCTTCTCTCTCAGGACGGAACGCCCGCCGGTTTTCTGCAAGCCAGTGGGAAGCGAGGAAGAACTGGAGGCTATTCAACTGCTCTGCCTCCCTTGACTGGCCCCAGGTGGTTGAGTCCTGCTTGGGTTCACCTTGCTGGGCCAGCCCCCAACTCCTTCAGCTGTAAGTCTCTTGAATTCCATCCGGTAAGAGGGTGAGACCCTGCAGGCCTCAGGGCCACACAGCCCTAGAATGGCACAGTTGGACGAGCCCTTGCAAGGACATCTAGTCCTGTCGCCGTCCTACTAACAGATGAGAGAATTGAGTCCCAGAGAGGGTAGGGTATTCTTGCCTAAGATCACAGAGCTTAAGATGTGACTGAACTGAGTCCAGTATGAAAATGGACAAGGCAACACCCCTAGAGTGGTTAGCACAGTGGCCTGCACAGAGTAAGTGCACAATAAATGGTAGCTGCTGTTTATTATTGAACCCATTCTTCTGACTTTATGCCCAGTGCTGTCTCTATTATCTTCCCAAAATATACCTCTCATAGGTGCTTAACTACCTTCAGTGGCTCCTTACTGCCTTCCTAATGAGGTCTAGGCTTCTTAGCCTGACATTCAAAGATCTTTCTGATTCTGCCCCAACCTATCATGATAACCATACCTCCTGTGATTCCCCTTTACCCAGTCTACTCTGGGCGCTGTGGTCAAACTGAATATTGCGCTGGTTCCTGTAAATACCTGTGGTTGTCTCCCTTTTTTTCTGTCATTTCCTGACCCTGAGCCACTTCCCTCATACTCATGGAAGGCTTTAGCACCCAATTCTCTTCCTGCTTTCTTGAATGATATCTGTTTCATTTGAGTGACCCATCTGACACTGCAGCTCCTCACCTCCAGTGACCTTCATTCTCCACTACACTCAGCAACCCATTTCCATCACTCAGAGCTATTCCACCTCTGAAAGTTTACATCCCAGCATCCCACTCGGTGACCACCACCTGTTGTCCTACCAGTTCTCACCCTCGCATCCCACAACATCTGCTCTTTGCCTGCCTCCAGACCTCCATCCCTCCATTTCTTACCCACCTCAATTTTGCTTCCCCTCAATCCTATCTGTGGTTGATCACTTCAGCCACCCATCATCAGCATCCTCAGCTCTGCCCATCCCTTGGCGTGTCTGACTTGCAAACCCCCGAGCTAGGAGTGATCCTCCCCACTCTGCTTCCCCCACTCCTCAGCCCGGGTAGCTGAGCTCTGCTGGAGAAAACCACATAGCCCTGCAGATTGCTGCCACTGCAGAGGTATGATTTTTAATCTCAAGCCAGGCCTCAGTTCTGCTTGTCTGAACTTTTACTTGTTTTCTGCCCACTTTCTCTCCTGTTTCCTGACTGTTCTGAAAACCTTACCACTCATCTCAAGCCCCACCCCCCCTCCCATTTCACCCTAGCTTCCTCAAGCACATGGAGGCCTCCAGCAGGGCCCCCTCGACCTGAGGTCCAGCCCTCGTGAACTGAACATTGTCGCCAGTCTCAGTATGAGGTGGCCTTGCCCAACCTCAAAGCCTTCTCTCCACCTGTGCTCTCTGCTAGCATCACTGGGGCCTCAACCCAGCCTCTCCTTTGCTCTACTGGCTCTTACTCTTCAACCTGTGAACAGTGCCTGAGTTTTTCTTATCTTTAAACCAAACAACAACAACAACACAAGCAAAGTCTCCTTTGACCCTGCATCCCTCTGTTGGGTTATCACTAGCTTATCACTCCTTCCTTTCCTATCAAAACATCTCAAAAGAGTAGTCTATACTCAGCAGTCTCAATTTCCTCACTACCTTCTTACTCCTCAAGCTACTGCAATTTGGCATTCATCCCCAGAGCTGCTTTGACCTAATTACCAAATCCAGTGGGCCCTTGTCCATTGCCTGTCTGCCGCATTGATGCTGTTTACCACTCCCTCCTTCAAATGCCTGTGCTTTTTTCCTAGTTCCAGTAAAGTACCAAAGCTCAAATCTCTTTATCTAGCTCAGGCCTTTCCCCTAAGATTCAACCTCCTGTATTTGACCGCATGCCAGATATCTCCCCTTAGATGGCCTCCAGTCACCTTACTGTGACCAAAAGAGCATGGGTCATCTTACTCCCCACCCCAGCCCCAAAGTGAACTTCGTCCTCTGCTCCCTATCTCACTTGGTGGCAGTACTATCTACTGTGTCATGTTGATTCTCTCAAGTACTTCTCAAATCTGAGATTCTGTCTTGCCGTGTCTATTTCCCCTAGTGTCTCCTTCCCTCTATCAGACTAAGCTTTTCAAGGACAAGGGTTCTGCATTAGCCATCTGTGCCCCAGCACGCCATGCAAGTCCAGGCCCCAAATAAACCTCAGTAAATGCTGAACTGAACTGTACTCTGCTGTCTCATTGCCAGCAGTGCTGTCTTTGGTGGGAGCTGACTCTATGCTTGAGGAATAAATGAAGTGGGAGTCTGGATGCTAAGACCGTCTTAGTCCCCTGATCTTTCCCATGGAGTCAGAAAGTCTTTCTTGAACCCTAATGACATTTGGGGCACAGTTGTATCTTATAAGTAACTTATAAGAGAAAAAAGTAGCCTTGTTGACAAAAGATAGCCAGTTTAAGACCTCCAGGAGATGAGACTGAACCAAACAGCCAAATCTCCAGATGTGTATGCTCTAGACTGGAAGTGATATGGATGGGTGGGAAACTGGGAGGAGAACCAAAAAATCCTAGAGGCATTTGAGCAATTCCAGCAAGAGAAAGAATAAAGGAAATTTCAAAATTCTGAAGGAATATGGCATATGTATGTAATGGGGGGAGGGAATGAAAAGAGCAGCATGGAGAGGTTGGATAAGTGGCCTTCAAGGTACTTTCCAATCCTAAGTGCCTACAGAGTGGAAGCTGCTGGTCTTGGAGAAGTCTGGACCACAGAGATCTTCTCCCAACCCAAGCATACCAGCGGGATGCGACACATGCCAGCAGTAACAGCGGCTCACTTGGGTACGATTTCTTGTGCACAGATCCTGCCTTTCGCAGATAATTAGTGAATCTAGTCCTAATCATCCTGTTACACAGATTGGGAAATGGGATTTCCCCAGGTATTAGGCTGCAAGTCAGTAACAAGTCTGCAAGTCAGAGCTGGGGCCAGAAACCAGATTCCAGATATACTGTCCTTACTCCTGTGCTCTTTCTACAGTGTTCCATTAGATTGCACATACAGAACATGACTTTTCTTTTCCCCACAGGAAAAATAAAAGATACCACTGGCAATTAAGTGTCGGACATGGTGCTGTGTTTGTAGAAGCATTTTCATTTAACTTGACACAGCAGTCTTTGGAGGTGGAGATATTATATACTTTTATTTGACAGATAAGAAAGACACCAAGGTTCTGAATAGCGTGAAGTGACTTATCCAAAAGTCATGCAATTTGTTGGTGGTGGGACAGGGATTTGGGCCCAGGGCTTATGAGTCCAAAGTCCACCTTCTTTCCACCAGCCTGACCTGTGACCTTCTCAGTCCCTAGCTGTGACCAGGCATACCCGAGGAAGGAGATGGATTTTAAGATTCATATCACCCCTGCACCTCAGTGGTCAGACTAGACAGCTTGAGAGAGTGGGTGTGTAATAATAATAAACAGTGGTAATATGGCATCTTGCCAATATAAAGTGCCTGGGAATATTTATTATTAATCCTACAAATGGACCACAGTGAGAGGGAAGAGAGTTTCTCTCTGGCTTTTCCTCTTAGTAGTAAGGCTGGAAGCTTTTTGAGAGCTTCCCCCAGCCAGCCAATATCAATTCAGCTTGAGCCAGTGCCATCTTGGAATGTGAAATTAGCCCTGCAGAGAGGGTCTCCCAGTGGAGTCACTAGCTCCCAGCCCTACCCCCAGCAGCCAGTGACCAGCAACCACACCTATGTGTCCGGTCTGCCTATGGGACCCAGAGAGAAAACAGCCTGCTGAGCACATGGCCCTTCCTTCTGTGAACAACCCACAATTCAAACTCAATACACTTAGAAGGAAACTATCCATCTGTCCATCCTACCATGCCTCCAGCGGTGACCAGGTACCTGCTGGGTGCCCAGTTCTATGTGAGGCTCTGCAAGGGGTACTCACCCTCTTCCTCCCCAGGAGCTTTCCTTCCCAACCGCTCTGTGTTTGTTGGTGGTTTTGCTGTTAGTGCCGTCCTTTGTATGCACGATGTCGTCATCTTTAACTCCCCTCTGCCTTCCCCCCTACCATCTGATCACCAAGCCCTGCTCTCTGTCTATCTGTCCTTCATAGCTTCTCTCCCTCCCATCGCTGCTGCCAGTGCCCTAGGTCAGCCCTCACCGACTCTCCCTGTTCTCCCTGACTCCAGGTTGCCCCACCCAGGCCATCCTCCACATGGTCACCATGGTGATCTTCAGAAATGCAGCCTTCACCTGTGCTCAAACACGTCAGATGACCCCCTCCACCCAACACACACACACTTAACCTTTGCAGGCTTCTCTTGCTCCCACAGCTGCTCAGCACAGCCTTTCCGCTCGAGCCAGGCTACTCTCACCGCATGCACACAGCCCGGTGTGCTCACTCTTGTCTCTGCACAAAGCCTTCCCTTGATCTCTCCTGCCCTCCTTGTGCTCTCTGCCTCCCCCCAGCTCCTGTAGTGCCCAGGTCTGCAGTGCTCATCTGGCCTCCCGCCCACATTCTGCTTTGTCTTGTCAGCTGCTGCTTTTTTTTGTTCTTTTCCTCCATTCCAGGCTGGGCTGTAGTTGTCCCCCAAAAGGGATCACACTTTGTGTTCCATGCAGAAGGAGCACAGCACACTTCCAGGCATATCTTTGGAGCTCAGGATACATTGCTCGGCTAAAGAGAGGGATCTATTCTCATGTCCAGCCCTGCAGGCCTGTTGGCTAGTTTGTGTATTTACATAGCATTTCAGTACAGATTAATAGCTCTCATTTATTGATTGCTTACTATGTGCCAAGCACTGTGCCAGGCATTCTGTGTGAGCTATCTTATTTACTCTTTCAACAACCCTCTAAGTTAGGTGCCATTATTGTCCTCATTTTACTGAGAGTGGAAGTGAGCCACAGAGATGAATTACAGAGCTCGTTCAGTGTCCATGGTCCTGTTGTATCTGTGTTTTGTCTGCTCTACTGCACTGCCTTTCAGAGGCAGGTCTGGAAGCTCAGAGACCAAATTGAAACTGGAGTTTTGGGATATAAAATGACTTGAGATTTTGAATCTTTCTTACTCCGTCCCTCTGCTCAGCATCTTCAAAGCCATGGGGCAGGTCCTGCCAGACGAGGAGCAGGAGAAGCTGCTGCGCATTTGTTCCATTTATACCCAGAGTGGAGAAAACAACCTGGTGCAGGAGGGCTCAGAGGCTTCCCCTATTGGGAAGTCTCCATATACACTGGACAGCCTGTACTGGAGCCTCAAACCAGCTGGCTCGAGCTCTGGACCTGAAGGAGAAGCCCAGCAACAGGAGGAACAGGGCAGCCTTAATGATGCCAAGGAAGATGAGAAGAAGAAGCAAGAGGCCTTGGAAGACCAGATGGAAGAGGAGGAGGGAGAGGAGGAGGAAGAGGAAAATGATGACCAGAAGTGGGAGGAGGAGGAGGAGGAAGGTGATGATGATGACGACGACGACGACGACGACGATGATGACGACGACGGCGAAGATGAGGAGGAGGAAGACAGGATGGAAGTGGGGCCTTTCTCTATGGAGGAAGAGTCCCCCACTGCTGAGAATGCCAGGCTCCTGGCCCAGAAAAGAGGAGCTTTGGAGGGCTCTACATGGCAAGTTAGCTCAGGTAAGAAGCCTGATATCCACTTTCTCCCCACATCTATCTTCCCTCTCTGGCTGGCTCTTGAGGCTTCCCTTCACCCTAGAGAAAGGATGGAAAGTAGCAGGAGGTAGCCAGCATGAGGCAAGCCTGGGAGACAGCCTGGTGTGTGGATGACATCTGGTTTCCCTCCCCCTTAAGATGGAGCATGTGAGCACCAGGGACCTTAGCACTGTCATGCTGCCAGCTGCCTCATGCAGAGAGCACATTCAGAGAGGTTGGTGTGGATGTGGGCACTGGGCAGCAAAACACAGAAGGCTAGAGTTAGGTGGTTGATATATGTATGATTCTGCGTGTGTTTTTCATGTGCAGTGATCAGGGCAAGGAGCCAAAGAATAGTGCTTTCTGTGTATATGTGAATGTGTATGGACACTTGGAGGCTGGTTGGTGATAGGACAGGATTTTGCTGTGTGTATGAGAAAGAAGGAACCCAAGGGTATTCAGTCAGTGGAAGTGGAAATGAGATCAGAAGGGGGAGAATAAGGAGCAGTGCAGTTTTTTGGTGAGTATACAAGTTAGTGAGACAAAGCCAGGAGGGAGCAGGGGGTTGAATGGTAGGTGGGGGAACATGAGTCAGCTCCTGAGGGTGGTTTTTTGAATGCCCTCATTTGGGTTGGGGAGCAGGAACCTTAAGGCAGGGGGACTCCGCAGGAATGAACAGTCTGACGTGTGCACATGGGCATGTGTGTATGTGTACATGCTGGAGGCAGGGGTAGACATGGGGCACAGCCCATGTGATGGAGCCTGGGGCTGGGACTGGGTATGCTGTGGGGTAGGCATGGTGGAGAACAATAGGGAGAGAAAGGGGAAGCAGTGAAAGAGCTTAGGGGGAAAGTGAAGTCTTTGCCCTTATGGACGTGTGTGTGGAAGGGCTGGGACATAAAGGCCCTGAGTGCTACAGATGGGGGAACATATTTATGTGTGTGTGTGTGAATGTGAATGGGTATGTGCTTGCATGTGCTGGACAAACCAAAGCACAGCAACAGAGAAATCTCTTAGAGCAAGGAGGGCTGTGTTTGTAAATATTCAAAGGGAGGGGCAGTGACTCAGGCAGAATTGTGTGTGTGTGTGTGTGTGTGTGTGTGTGTGTGTGTGAGAGAGAGAGAGAGAGAGAGAGAGAGAGAGAAAGAGAGTAGGGGTTGTGAAAAGAGAAAGTGTGAAGTGGGCTGTATGTGCATCTGTGCATACATGCACACATGGTCATATATGTTTTTGGAAGAGGAGGCAGGGTTGCTAAGACCTATGAGGACCAGGAGGCATCTGTATGAGGGAGAGAAGTGGAAACAATAAGAGGTGGGGGGGATATGGAAAGGCCTGAAAACAGGCAGTGAAACAGCCATGTTGAGATGGCCTATGTGGTCTATGCTATCACTGAGGGGACATGTACAAAGGTATCAGGCTAGAGAGCCAAGGGCAGTGATGTAGACAGGGTTGGGAGTAGGGAGGATGGTCAGGTCAGTGACAGACATGGGGGAATGGTCCCTGTGTACAAAGGTGTCTTTGTATGCATAGGGCAATGCAGGGTGTTAAAAGTCACAACTTCCTTCGTGTAAGAGAGCCAGGGATGGGGAGATGGGCAAGCAGAGGTACAGCCCTTCCTGCGGGGGTTCTTTGGGTAACATAAAACTCTAGTCCAGGGTTGATACTTTCCAGAATGCCAGGGGCATAATGACAGGGAGAATTCTTTGGGTACCAGGGAGATGCAGGAGGCCAGAAACTGGATCTACTTGGAGGAGCTCACCAGTGAAGGCTTCGCTTGAAAACACTGGATGCACTAGTGTAAGGATGGGGAAGGGATTTAATATAATACTGTATGGAGGATACTTAAGTGATAGGACAGAGTGGGTAGGGAGTGCCTGACATGGTCCATTCCAAAGTGGAGTATGGCAGGGGCGGGGAGGGGTTGTGAATGTGGAAAGGCCTAGGGCATTGAAATCTTTCCCTCTCCCCCTTGTTGTTACTTCCTCTGTATGTGTATACACATATGTGGAGATGCAGGGACGTTAAGATTTCTGGTTTGTGTGCCTGTGCAGGAGAAGTATGAGAGGCAGGGAGTAAAACTGGAAACATTTGTTGAGTGGAGGGTTTGGTCAGTGTGCTTATGTATGTATATTGAGGCATCTATAGGGGGTGGGATATGCAATGAGACAGTCCTTCCCTAGAGAAGGGATGTTCTTTGTGTGCATATCTGGGGCAAAAAGACCTTGCAGGGGGCAGGGAGAGCATGATAACTGCTGAGAGAGTGTTCACCCTGAGGTGGTATGTGGGCCTGTATGTATATCTCTCAAGGCAAGGCTACTAAGAAATGATGTGGCACTCAAACATGTTGGGAGGGGGTGGTTGTGCATAGATGTATAGGATATCTAGGTCATTCAGATATGCAGAGGTATCTTTCAGTTTGGGGAGGAGGTGTGGTGGGAATTCAGGGGCATCCAGACTCTCCAGGATATATATATATATATATATGCGTGTGTGAAAATGGGGGTGAGGGTGAGCGATTGAGGCAGTGATACAGCCAGGTCTGAAGAAGGTGTCATCTGTATCTGTGTAGGGACATGTTTGGGGAAGTGGGAGAAGAAGAGTGGAGAGGAACAAAAATGTCTACAGTTGTGATAGTTGTGTGCATGGTATGCGGGGGTTGGGGGTGGCTGTGGTGGGGGTGCTGCATGTGAACACATAGAAGGACCATGAAGAGTGTATGGGGGAGTATGGAAGGGACAGGGAGTGCTAAGGTGGAGAGGAGAAATGATGAGAAATGATGCAGAGAGGAGTGAGGATGAAGATACACAGCCTGTGCTGAGCAGGCTAAGTAAGGTGGGTGGATGGACAGAGTAGGTGGGCTTGTGCACCCATATGAGAACTAGCTCATCAGCCCTCTCTTGCCTCCTCATTTTGCTCCACAGAAGATGTACGATGGGACACTTTCCCCTTAGGCCGAATGCCAGGTCAGACCGAGGACCCATCAGAGCTTATGCTGGAGAATTATGACACCATGTATCTTTTGGACCAGCCTGTGCTAGACCAGCGGCTGGAACCCCCAACATGCAAGACTGGGTGAGTGCCCATGGCAGCAGGATTTCTCACCCCTTTCTCTGCCTCCCACAGGAGGGAGGGAGGAAGGGAAGAACATAGAGTGGGGTGGTTGAGGGAGGTAACTGTCCCCAGTCAGGACCTAAATGAGTGAAATATAAGCTCCAGTCCCTGGCTGGGCCCTTGCCAGGAGTCCCAGCCCCTAGTGTGGGGGACCAGTGAGGCAGCCACACAGAACTGGCTTGGCATCCCTCTCAGATTGCATCTGGTTTGTGCATGCATGCATGTGTGTGTGTGTTTATGTGTATGTATGTGTGTGTGTGTGTGTGTGTGTGTGTGTGTGTGTGTGTGTGTGTGTATTGGGAAGGGAGAGGTCCATAGCTTTCAACAGATTCTCTAAAGGATCCACCACTCCTAAAAAGTCAAGAACAGGTGCTCTAATTAACTTCTTCATGTTCTTGAGGAGAAAACTGAGGCCCAGAAAGGGGAAGAGATTTGTCCAAAGGTGCACAGAGTAATCAGTAGGCCTCCCTGCACTGTCCAGGCATCTTGGTAGCAAGGCCTATGCCCGGCTCCATGCTGTCCCTCGAAACTCACCTCTGGATCACAGGCGTAGGAGCCCTTGGGTCATCAGGGAGGCAGGAACCAAGCAGCCCTTGCTGAGGGGCTCTGCTGGTAACACAGAGGAGCCCGTCCAGAGGGCCTGTACATTCCAGAATGTGGGGCCATTGTGACTGGGACAATCCTGTGAGTACCAGAGAGAGACCTCTGTGGGCCCCTGAAACAGTCTGTCCCTGTGCTGCCTGCCCACTTCATGGGAGATGAGCCCTTCTTCCTCTAGACATTCAGAGAGAGGGCTATGGAACCCAGGGACCCCAGCAACAGGCCAGGCCCAAGGCAGTGTCATGGACTCTTTGCTGTAAGCCGGGGCAGCAGGCCTCTTGGAGAGAATAGGAGGCAGTGGGGGAAGCCAGGTTGTCTGTAGTTGCGAGTGGGGCCCACATGTCTGAGAGAGAGACCTCCTCTCCCTTGGGTAGGGCTGTCTTGATGAACATCAAGGTATCAAGGGTGAATTGTGGGCAGGTAGAGCTGTTTTATCCAGAAGGAGGCCCAGTCCCACACCCCCTGTAGTAGGGAGACTTCCTCAGCTGGAGCCAGCGTGCCTGCCCCTGCTCCTTGTCTCAGCTCCACCCCGACTTGGCTGTGTGGCCTTGAGCAAGTCCCTTTTCATCTCTGAGCCTCAGTTCCCTTGTCTGTGAGATGGTGAGTGATGGGAGGGGATGGGGCTAGATCATCTCTAAGGGTTTTTTCAGCTGCATTAGTGTAACCGTGGATCTCCCTGAGAGGAAGGATGATGGCTTTGCTCTCAGCTGTCACCCTCATCTACCTGGAAGAACTTTTGACCTGCAGGAAGCAGGGGAAGCAAGAGTGTTCCGAGCAGGGCCAGGGAAGAGGAGGGCAGTCTTCTCCCTAGGTCAGTTCTGCAATCCTGAGATGGGAGCTGGGCCTAGCCATGCAGCCTAAGCCTGGCCTTGGGCCCCTTAACCTGCTGTTGGGGTGGGAGGGATCCAGCCCAGGGTCCTCTGGGCCCCCAAGATCTAGGGCCTTAGAAGAAAGCCTATTAAGGCAGCCACTTTTAATGCCTTCCTGGGGGTAGGGTGGTGTGGGTCTCCCTTTCCTACCTCAACCCAATTAGCTCTGCTTTAATCTGGTTTATGTACTGGGGTTCTATATAAAGTTTCATTTGAAAAGTTCCACTCCTTTTCTCCCTCCTCCCTCAACTGAGGGCAGGGCAGAGCCACCCCTGGGGCCCATCTTGAAATGGTTTCTCAGATGTGTTCCAGTCTCTTTGTAAAGCCAGGCAAGAGGGTGGGCCCTTCCCATAGACACACACATCAAGCACCCTTAGCCCCTCCAGAGCCTAAAGCTGCCTCCTTCTCTGACTGACCTCCCCTCTCCCCTCTCTTTGCAGCACCCTGGGCCTGAGCTGCAGCATTGGCAGTGGCAACTGCAGCAATGGCAGCAATGACAGTGGCAACTTGGACGGCCTTCTCTGGAGCCAGGGCCAGCTGCATGGGCTCAAAAGTGGCCTACAGCTCTTCTGATGCCAGCCCTGGTGCAGGTGTTCATCCAGTGCTACTGGGGCAACAGCCCACTCTCCCCCACTCCGCCAGTGCACCTAATGCTCCATAAAACAAGCTGGGAGACAGCCTGCATCAGCCATATCAGCTCAGCTTTCAAAATCACAGTAGGATTCAAAATCACAGTAGGATTTTGAATATGTTTTATTTTGTTTTGCTTTGTTTCATTTTGTTTTTTGTTTTGAAAAACAATAAACAGGCAACTGTTTTGGTGTTTGTGAGATGAGGGATTGTGTGCTTCTTCCTTTATTCTGGGGGCTCCGGAAAAGGTGGGATCATAACAGAGCAGGATCTGGGTCCACTGCCCCTTTTTTGCCTTTTTTTCTGACTCAAACCATTTTTACTCCCCTCATTGGAATGTAGTGTGAGGCCAGCTCACTAGGAAGCATCAGGCCCCAGAAGAGGCATTGTTGGCCATAAAGCCCAGCCAGCATCAGGGGAATCTGCTCAGAACCTCCCTGACAGCTGGAAGACCCAGGTCTTCCTGTTGCTATTCAGCAGGCTTCTGACTCATTTACCTGCCTGCCCTCACTGGGCACCAAAAAGCAGTTGAAAGTCAAAGAGAAACCTTTCTTTGTCACCTTTTTGCCTGGAAAAGATGAAGTGGACTTCCCTGTGGTATGCACTGGAACAGAAAATGTCTAAGGGACTGAACCAGAGTTCTTCTATGGTCACCCAACTCCTTCAGACACTCAGAGTGCCTTACTTACCCTGTCAGCCCTGAGCTGCCAAGAGACAGGGATGAATAAAATATGTCTCACCTGTCAGAGCCCTCTGCCGGGTGAAAAAGGACAAAGTCCACCAATTATGGTAACCTGATGCCTTTGTTAAGTGTCTTAAGAAAGCCCCAGTGTACACAAGTTGTTTGTTTTTCTCAGGATGATATTTCCAGGGTGGTGGCTGACTGAGGTTAAGATTGGCTACAGTATCTCCCAACCCAACTTGGGGAAGTGATAACTGGGTGAGAGAGTGGGCATCTGTGGGGCCCGTTTGGGCCCAGACAAGCTGAAACAAGGGACAGAACCAGGCCACATTCCAGCCAAGAAGCTGGCTCTAGAAGCGGCTGAGCCAAGGAATGGTGAAAGGAAGGAGAGGGCATATGCTATGAAATGCCAAGGAGGAATTGAGTGTAAGTGTCCTGCCAGAGCCCAGTCAAGGGTTTAAACTAGTTAAGACTCTAGGGAGTCCCCAACACCTCTTAAAAGATATCCTGAATATCTTTGTGGGTATGTGTATGTAATCATTTTTCTAGAGCTAGTTCACAGGTTTAATCAGATTATCAAAGTGGTCCATGAGCCCAACAGCTGAAAAGGTTACAATTTCCTATCCTGTGTGGACCCAAGCACGAGGCATGGGCCAAGCAGTCTCCTGCACAGGTTAATGCAAAGTCAGTTTCCCTCCAACTCTTCCCTCTCCTGCCAAATGCTAAGTCTTAGCATCCAGGAATGTCAGATCTAACGGAGCCCTCAAGGAGGATCTAGGCCACATCTAAAGGGATTTGCAAATGTGTATTCTGGGACATAGCCTCAGCATCTGCCCTGTGGGGAGATGGGTGCTGCAAGCTCTTGGTTCTGTCCAGCACTTCTCTAAAGCAGCCTGGATTTTTATCTATTGTGTATGTATTGGTATTGTATATAAGATATTTTTTCAAAGTGGACTTTGCTGCCAAAAAAATAGTTTAGAAATCATAGTTCTAGTCTAGCCCCCTCATTTTATACATTGAGACACTAAGGCAGAGTAAAAGGGAAGGGATTTGCCTAAGGACACAGAACAAGTTAACAGCTTGGTGTAGAACGAGTTTCTTGTAATATCAGCATCACCTGGGTACTTGTTAGACATGCAAATTATTGAACCCCACTCCTGGCCTGGATCAGAAATGTTGAGGACGGCCAGCAATCTGGTTTAACGAGCCCTTCACATGATTCTGATGCACACTAAAGTTTGAGATGCTCTGGTATAGAGGAAAAAGCTACCCAAAGACCTAGATTCCAGGCAAGCTCCACCACTTAATGAGAACAGCCTTGGGCAAATCATGTCACAGTTTCTTGATCTGTAGAAGGAGGATATTTGCCTCATGGGCTTGTAAGGATCAAATAAGATAATAGATGTGCAATTGCTTTCTAAAGCTTTTCATGCTTTGTATGTGTGAGTGGTGTGGATTCATGCCAGGGTTCACAGGCCTTGAACTCAGGACTTGGGTCTCCATATAACCTAGGACAAAGACCTCTCCCCTGGCCCTCAAAGACTGACCTAAAGATGAGAAGTAGGCTATCAGAGCCATTTTTAGTCCAGGTCCAGGGAGAGTAAGAACCAAGCATTATTGTTGGCTGGAGTCCTCCTGAAACCTGGGATTTGTGAAGCCAGGTCCCTGGGAAGGGCTGCTTTAGATG
>NW_020172599.1:147632-178643 GCF_003031525.2 Neophocaena asiaeorientalis asiaeorientalis
GGGGGTAGGAAGTGAGGGAGGGGGGCATAGGGGAGGACAGGCCAGGAAGCAACCTTAGCCCAGTGCCCTTGCACCTTTTCCTTCTGACTAGAGGCCAGAGACTGATTAGAAAGTCTTTGAACTGCACACATTTAACCGAGGAGCAGGGTTCAGGGTCAAGGGAAGGGAGCACTGATTATATTGCTATTCAACAACAATAATGAGAGTCACCTGATAAATGGAATATAAGTGGAATGGAATATTTATAAATGGAATATTTCCTGCCTTATCAATAAACAAAGGATGTCACAGTCATCAACGATTGCAGCCCTCCAACGTGAGCTGGTGAGTCCTGAGGAAACTCAGGGCTGAAAAGAATACCTGACATCTAGCAGCCATCAGACTGCAGCCACTCCCTGCGGTGAGCCCTGAGGAAACTCAGGATGTGAAAATACAGGATACTGGCCCCAGATGGTTGAGGTGCATATCAAAGGAATGATTTCAGTGAGCCCAGACTCTTGCATCTTCCCATACACAGAAAAGCGCTAAATTCCTTAACTTGAGCTATCTGGTTTTCTTTAATTAACAGTAATCTTTTGATGTTCCTGACTACCTGCCTTTCGTTGCAAACTCCTCTATATCCGGGCTCCTCCCCTTGCCTCCTCGGAGCAGTTTCTCAGAGCTATCTGAAACGCTGTCTCCCCAGGCTTCAGTCCTTATTTTGCCCCAGATAAAACTTAACTTGCAACTCTCAGGTTGTGTATTTTTTTAAAGTCAACACACCCCTTCTGATAGGAGTTAATTTCCTTAGTAATGAAGAATATGGTTCCTGCCCCTAAGGAGTTTCATGTTTTGTATGGGATCTGCATGCCAACATGATTGTAACAGAGTGGCAAGTGCTAAAATAGACGTATTGTTCAAGATGCCTGCAAGGCCCCTGGGAGAAAGGACTAACAATGTCTGGACAAGGAGGTGGGACAGCTTAATAAGGAGGTGACTTTACTAGTCAAAAGAGTAGAAGGAAGGTAAAAGTCTGGAGGGTTATAAGAAAGACCATGGCATGTTGGGGCACCAGTGAGGGGTCCAGAATAATTGGAATATGGGTTAAGCGAAGAACATGGGAGGTCCTGAGGCCAGAGAGGTTAAGCTAGAGAGGGATATTGTCAGACTAATTGATTTTCTGCCTGTGATTAGGGAGAAGCATTGGACATTGAATTGTCCCTTCTTAGAATTCTAATTATTCTTATCACTTCCCCTAACCTCACACTGTCACTGCCCTCTAAGAAAGGGAATTCATTTATTTTCTAAGCATGTTTCATTCCCTCACTGCAGTGCAAGTTCCAGAAGACAGGAACTGTTTCCTCCTCTTCAGTCTCTCCCTAGTCCAGTATAGGCCAAGCTCCTATTTGGTACTCAGTAAGAATTTGTTGTATGTATGTCTGAGAAATGTGAGAGGAGACAGCAGGAGTAAACAGACAGAAGAGGAAAAGGATGGGGAGAGATGAGCACACTTAGTCCCAAGAAGGATGATAAAAGAAAAAAAGATTCACGAATACTAGCCCCTTCTGAAGTCTCCTAGCCTGGGGTCCCCTGCAGCCACTGTGTCCACCTCTGCCTTTAGAATGAGACTGACCTGTTGTGTCGGGGAGGGGAGGAGGAGTGCAGGGGTAAGGATGAGGCTTCAGAGAGACCTAAGGGAAGAGCAGATACCACTGTGATAAAGGGCTCACTGGCCTGAGAGCAATGAGGCCTGGGGTTCCAGTCCTGGCTTTGCCATTAACTCCCTGTTAAGCCTTGGTTGAATCTCTTCAGTTCTTGGAGCCTCAGTTCTCATACCTATAACTTGATTGAGTCCATGCAACTGAGCACTCCCCATGTGACTTCTCTGTGAACTGTAGGGTGCCAGGCTGCTTCTAGCTCTGATATTCTGGCTATGGCTCGGCAGATGATGTCTCTGTGGACCTGAGGCTATTCAGGGGGGAAACAGTAGGCTTTTACAGAAATAAGCCTGAGCCCTGAGCCCTCCACCAGTTTCTGACCCACCAGTGAAGGCCTGGTCCAGCCCAGCCCTGCGGGAAACACCGACTGATTAGCACTTATAGATGTGTTAGTATACAAAAATTAGAGGGCATATGTTTACTGTGATGAAATTCAGATGAACTCATTTGGGGAGATCCCTCCCATTATAGCTTATCTCAAGATGCAAATCCCAAGGACAGAAGTCTAATTTTTTAGGAGCTGAGTGTGTGTATTTATATGTGTGGTATGGCTTTTGTTGGTGACATTCTTAAAGAAACAGAGCCCTTAGTGGTTAGTAAACAAAACATTTATGCAGTAATTAAGTGTGGTTACAGTTCATTGTTGTCAATGACAGCATTTTCCATCATGATGATAGGTGAAACAAATTAAAACCTCATGAAGTAGTCGTAGCACATTCATGCTAGTAAGAACATACTGCAAAGCATTGCACATGCATTAGAGGGGCAGACAAAACTGGGGACACGATATATTTTCACTCACCTCAGGTTAGCTTTGTGTATTTTGTCGTTGAGACTTACATAATGTTTGGGTCAAACAAAAAACCCAAAGAGATTTTATAAAAGTTTATAGCCATTATACAGTATCATTTAACCCCACAAATGGATAAAGCAAACTACTATAGCTCAGTGATACACAAACCAGGACTAAAATTAGTCAATCTGCCTATGTATATAGCTAGCTACACTATGATAGATATGGAATATGCTGAGTCTTTTGGCATCAGCTATTTAGATAAGCAGGTTCCCAAAATATACTAGTTTGGTTTCCAATGAGAACTAAGTGTAGTGCCTTTTCAGTTGAAGATTATGCACATCTCAGTGTCAGACCTGAGGAGAAGCAAACTAGGGGAAGGCAGAGAAGGGTTGGGAGGACACCTGAGCAGGGCTCTTTGGACAGCTTGACATTACTTTCCCTGTGCAGTTCCAGACGTAGTTCACAGAGTTAAAGTGTATTGAAATTGTTGGCCCTCAAAAAGGGTGTTTATACAAAGTCCCATACTTAAAGCATAGATAGAACAGTAACTGAGCGCCTCTCAAAATGAACTCTTCTATATTAGAAAAAAACCCAGTGCCAAAGGTTAATGGATATCAGTGTTTGAATTACTGTATAAAGATAATTTATTCTAAAATAGAAAAAATGGATTTAGAAGTATTCTCCTGGAAACTAGCAGAAAGAGAGAGAGAGAGAGAGGATATATAGATGATATAGATATAGATATATAGATGTATATTTCATTACATAGAAGAAAAGTTTTATATACCATTTCCATAAAGCATCTGTCATCCTCCCATTTCTTGCACCTTAAGAGAGAATGCAATGGCTATATGTTACCTTTGAAAAAGCTCACTTTCCTTTGAGTTGTTTTACAGAAATGGTGCCCTGGATTGACCATGCCACTCCAGAGTCACACTTCTTCAGATCAAAATAAAAATAACAACAACAAAATCACAAAAAGAAAAAAAATTCACAACATCTACAAAATATAAGGCCTGAATAAGCACAGACTTGCTATGAGTTCAGAAACTCAGTGAAAGAATTAAAATTACAAAGCACCTCTTCAAAATATACTTCTTGAAAACCACACAAAACACTGTGTAGTAACCCCTGCTTAGTGCTTGGAGGTAAGCATCCTGAAGGACACACACTTAGCCCTAAGAAGGAAGCTTGATTTTATTATCAAGGGAGCCAAAGGGGTTCCAGGCTTTCTTTGTATTTACTGTTTTATAATTGCAGACAAAATGGAAGTCAAGAAGTGTGCAGACCTCAATGCATTCATAATTGTACAGCTCCATTTATATATATTTTTAAAAATATTTATTTATTTATTTTGGCTACACCAGGTCTTAGTTTCAGCACACAGGATCTCCATTGTGGCATGCGGGATCTTTAGTTGCAGTACATGGACTTCTTAGTTGTGGCATGCAGATTCATTTGTGGCATGCGGACTTCTTAGTTGTGGCATGTGAACTCTTAGTTGTGGCATGCATGTGGGATCTAGTTCCCTGACCAGGGATTGAACCCAGGCTCCCTGCATTGGGAGCGTGGAGTCTTACCCCCTGGACCACCAGGGGAGTTCCCAGCTTGATTTGTAGATTCTTGCAGATGAACCACTAACACTGACACTTTTTTACACAAAGTCTCTTTTGCAAGGATATATTAAACTTAACAAGCTAAAGAGAAACTTATGCAATATAATGCTTGAAACTGTATGCACAATAGCTGTTGGACATAGTAATAAAGAGGCCTTGAAAAATTGTCTTTGTCTATAAACTGCTGCCCTTTGGAAATAAAAGCTCTCTCATGACCCCTGGGCTACTCCCTTGTGACACACAGTGCCACAAACATCATAGTGAAAAGTCAATACCAAACCTAGTTTAAGATGAGTTTTGTACATTTGCTTCTATACAATCAGGAAAAAAAGAGATACAATTTGTATCAACAGAAGGTCATTTCTGGTTATTTGAGGCATTGCTCTTAGCCGCTTTGATTCATACACATTTTATGAGAAGAATGACAATTGTTTTTGGAAATAAGAAATACATACGCTGCCCTAAAAATATTTCCTGTATTGGGAGGAGCTTACAATTTTTTTGAGTACTAAACATGAACATGTTCCAGATGAATTGCAGCTGACAAGATTAATCTTGTGCTTCCCTGTACGTTGTGCAGCTAGTGGATACAGTGGTGTCATTGATGGTTTTGGTAGGAAGATGAACTAACTGGCACAAAGGCAGTAGAGTCATCTAAGATTGTCAAATACCCTGATTTAGACATGGGACAGATTTAGAAGGTCCAAGAAGCTGAAGGTATAAAATGGTGTTTGTGTGAAATAGCAAGCACATCACTCTCTATGGACCTACCTGACAGAAAATAATTTTACATCTCAGTATGCTGAGGGATAGAAAGATCAGAGGGTAGGAGATGAATGTGAACTGTGGTTAACTGAAGAGAAACACTGAGATGAAGTTTTGATCAACTAGGACAGAGACACAAAGCCAGAAAGCAGCATGCAAGCCATTATCAAACCACCAGAAACAACCCTGACTACAGTCTCACATTCGGAGTGTTTCACAGTAAGAAACATTTATAGGCAGTGTCACACCTTCTCATGAAGAAACAAAAGGCCAAGACCAGGCCTTCTCAACTTTCATGAAAAAACGACCATAGAAATTAGCAAGTTCCAGCTCAAGAAATACTGAGCTGGTCATGGTTCAAAATGTTGCAATATACAATGGATTCAAAAAGGGGTTCATTTAGTGCAGCTGTTAAAAAACCAAAAACAATAAACGCCTCTTCTAGAGGCATTTAGCTACAAAGGTTCCCACCCTGAGCAAGATACAAGTTGCGCAAATGGTGCCCTCAACACAAAGTCCTGCCTTCTTTAGTAATGCATTTAAGAATTACCTAAGGTCAAGCGCACACTCTGTGTGTGCATTTGAAGTGTGTAACTGAGCCAGCTATTAGCAAAGATGTAGCATCCCCTTTTGGAAGCTGCCTTTTTCCCACCTAGAAAATCCCCTAATTTTGTTTCCTAAAGAAATTCTGCTCCACCAATGATCAACCTTATTGCCCAAAGGGTGGATGGAAGGACAAAGTGGATTACATGGCTGTGCATTACATTTCATCCTGTAGTGTTGAATACTGCATAGGTCAGAAGTCCAAAGAGCATCCATTAGACCCTCCTTGAATGCAGCTTTTGTGTCCATCATTTAATGCCAAATGAGTTTGGCCATCTCTCCTGGGATTAAGGGAAGCGGATTCTGGTAGGAAATCCCTTGGTCCTGGTCAAACTCTTCTGTGCTTGTCTAGCACACGCATCTACTATGCTTGGAACTTGAGCTTATCCATCAGCTCCTCTGCAGAAGAAGGCTGCAATCTGATCCCTAATTTACTGAGGTGAAGAGACTGAAAAGCTAAGAACTGTCAATAAATGTTGACAAGTAAAAAGTGCAAAGGAAATAGAGCCAGTTTGCTCTGGTGCCTAAGAAAGCAATGTTCAAATATTAGGATGTAGTTTCACTTTCAAAACTAGTTGAAACTATGAAATGTGACATAAAATCAAGTCTGATTTGTGATCTACACAGCTGTAGACGAAGGGCTGTGCAGAGCCTGTCTTTTTATCATCACTATATAAAAGGTTATATAGAGATATACACACACACCTCTCAAACAAATACATACAGTCATACATGCAATATAATTGCTAACAATAAGTTTGAAATATAGCTCTAGAAGCTTCGATGTGACCCTATAGCTCGGTTAATAAAGGTATTGAATGGTCAGATATCCATGCAATAAAGTATGCATTTACTTTTAAATACCTTTAAATATTCCTATTAAAAATCCTAAAAGGTTAATTCAACATATGGATTGATCCTGATGCTCTTGCTCTCTAAAATTAGATATATCATCGATACTTTGTAATATAGAATGTGTGACTAAGAAAACAGTTGGTAACGGAATCCCTTGGAGTTTCTTGCATTTGGACCTTTCCCCTGGGTTTTGTCCTCCATTACCTGCATGGTGCAGTGTAAAAGGGCATAGGACTTGGAGTCAGAGGACTTGGGTGTGAGTCTTTACTTGGTCACTTGCTAGCAGTGTGACCTCGGCAAGTCACCTAATCTCACTGAGCTTCAGTTTCCTTGTCTAGAAAGCAAGACTTTAGTAAGACTTACCTCACAGGGTTGTTATGCACATCAATGACATAAACACTCTGTAACTTGTAAAGTGTAACACAAAATTATTAGTTACTATTATCATAGTATTAGTGCATTATTGGTATTCATATTTATATTTGTAAAATGAAATAAGTCCTATGTCATGTCAACGTGCAGCCCTAAGCTTAGAAACAATCAAGGCTGCTAGTTGCTGGGCATCTGCTGTGTGGGGATTCTTCTCCATCACTGCAAGGACGATGTTTGAAGGGAAAATATTGCAGAGGTTCTTGTAGGTCTGATACTGGTGCTCTGGGATCATATGCTCCCTGGAATCATTGCACATTCCAACCCAAGGATTCATCCAAAGCTGCTCCATCTTTTCAGGCACGCTCCGTACCATGACTGGCTCATAGCATGGTTGCATGAGGCTGTTACTCAAGGGATAGGAGTGGTAGCCATAGGAGTCAGTTGCACAGGGCAGTGGGTCCCAGCTGGCATGTTGTTCCCGGCACAGAGGAGGGCGTCTTTGCCTCATGGGGTTGCTCTCATACAGACGGGAATCAGAAATGCTGTCCATCCGAGTCATCACCAGGGCACGTCCTGGCTGGGGAGTTGCCCCAGGATGGATATTGGGAGGCATGGGATAGTCTCCAGGACAGCTGGAGTGTGCTCCAGTTGTCGGGTGCTGGGCATGCAGAACTAAGTGGGGGACTGATTGCTTGTTGGGGGCTTGCTTAGAGTCCTCTGGGCCATAGCTCTGCACTCGCGTTAAGGCTTCATGGTAACCATGAGGAAAAGGCTGAAGATGGTTCTGAGATGCTGAGCGATGCAGCTTCAAACTACCTTCAGGATGAGTATCAGCTACAGCCAAATACAGGTTGTTGTAAGAGGAATAGCTGTCGTTCCTGCTATGGCTCATACGATTGTCAGGACAGAGGTTGGGATTCCGGGCATACAACCCCCGGTCTGTTTCAGCCATGTAGTACTCTCTATTATGCATGCTGTTGATGTTCAATTTGGAGAAGTCACCTAACATTGAATAGTAGCCGTGGTCACCCAAGGACTCAAACTTTGGGTATTGCTCAGCGTAGCTAATAGGGGTCCCATGGCTATTGGTAACCAGGATCGGGGGGTACTGCATGCTGGTCATGTGCTCCAGTGAGGACTTCTGGTGGGAGAAATGAGAGGATCCTGGCACTGGGCTGCTGGCTGAACGGGTGTTGAGTGCACCCACTGCATGGCTTTTGGCAGGTGGGATTGTGGGGACACTTAGAGCAGTCACAAGTGAGGGGACAGAGCTGGCCTCAGGCTTACGGGCAATGGACAGCCATTCCTCAGGCTCCACAGCCACGGAACGGATACTGGGATCCGATTGGCGCTTGGGGGCCACACGTTTGACTTCTGAGGTTATGTCACCTTTGGTACTAGACAGCCCTGTGCCACACTTGGCCAGGGTGCCTTCACTCATGGTTTTCACTGTGGACAGTTTGGCACTGATGCGGAGCTCATCAGCCACCGAACGCTGCGGTTGGTTGGCCCGCTCCGGATGGTAGTATTTGCACTTGTGGCCGTAGGTGCATTTTTTGCCTGAAAAATAATGCCTTGTGGTAAGACTCTCTCTCAGAGTAGTGCAACTCTCTGTGCCAGAAGCTGTCGTAACAATCTGGTCACTCAGGTTAGAGTTTTACTGTTTGGGGTTAAGGCAGAAAATTAACTGTTCATAAAGATGGGAGACACAACACCATGGTGGCATCACACACTGTGAGGGGAGAGAGAAGTGGAAACCTGGGGAGGAAACTGCAATGTGAAAGCTAAGAGTTGAGCCATTGAACAGCCTTCATTTTCCTGTAATTCACAACTTTGCCTAGGTATAACCCACATGCTGAGGCAGTGTAGGGCAGCAGCAGGCAGGGTGGTTCAGTGCAAAGAGCACCGGCTTGGAGGCCGGTCAGACCTGAGTTTGAATTCCAGCTATGTCACTTACTAGCCCCGTGACCTTGGTAAGCGATTTTACTTTCTGTGCCTCATTTTCCTATTCTGTAAACAAGGTTAATAATAATGCCTTTATTATAGGGTCATTGTGAGGATTAAATGAAAATAATGAACATGAAATACTCTATGATATGAGTAAATGATAGTTGAGAACAAACACCTAGTCATCCTATAAATAAATGACTCTCCAAAAATAGTGAACATTCAAAGTAGCCTCAGACCAGGCATCCCATGTCATATTATTAGGCTCACAAACTTTGTATCCTAGGGACTTGGGTAAGATCATGAAAGCACTCTAGAAAACTATATTTTAAAAAGGAAATGAAAATAAAGTTTGAAAGCAAACTGGAAAGTACAGATTGGAAGAAAAGGGTATTATTAGTTGACAGAGTGTGCAGTCACCTGCCTGAAAGACATGTCCTTCTTCAGGCCAAACCCAATTTGGCATTGCCCTTTCTGATTCCATAGGCCAAGTGGGTTTCTGCACTTCCCTACACCCAGCAACACTGCTCAGGACAGAGGCAGCTAGAACACATGCATCATTTTAACTAGTGACAATTATTCTTTCCTTCAATCCTAGTTACCTTTTCCTCATGTAATTTCTAAGATGTTTCTTTAAATGCCTAGCTGATAATACACGAAGACACAGACTTTAACTCAGAAAGTGGACAAGCCAGGATTTTCCCTTTGGAAGGGAAACCTTGAAGAGAAAAGTATTCACAGAGTTCTCATGTTTCTCTCAGTACAGAACTTGGTTCTGCACATAGGTACTCACCATAAGGGCATGGTTGCTTCTTGTGTTCGGGGACAACGGGTCTCTTTCTTAAGAAGTTTTCAAGGCTTGGGCCATGGCGTCCTAAAGGATCATCTGGAGGCATAAATCTGAAAGCAAGCAAGCAAGAGGCAAACGTCTTCCATTCTGTCTCCACTATCCCTTATCAGGAGTTCAGACCATCACTACCTCTTGCCTACACTGTTGTCACAGCCTTCTAATGGCCCTTCCTGCCTCAAGTCTATCTTCTGCTAAGCCAGCAGTTCTTCCCTCTGTTTCCACTTTAACACAAAAAAGGAATGATTTTTCCCATGCATCATTCTTCTGTGGATTATAAGTTCTAGCCATACTGGCATGCCTGCTGGTTCCCCCAACATGCAATCCACTTTCACATCTTTATAGCTTTATTCATGATGTCTTCTTTACCTGAAATGCCCAGCAGCCCTCTTTTCTCTGCAGTAAACTTCATCTCAAATGTTATCTCCTCTGTGAGGCTTTTTCCTATCATTTCACATAGACAAAGTAATTTAAAAAAATTCTAACCATAGCACATATCATGACACATTGTGGGAATCTTTCTCTTCTCCAGTACACTTTGAGCCTCTTAAGGGTGAGTCCTGTTACTCATTCAGCCTTTTATCCCCATGGTGACCAGCATAATGCACTGTACACAGTAAGTGTCCAGCAAATGTTTATTGAAATGAAATGAAATCTATCCCTAGTAGTAACTTGGATTTAGGCTATTCAGAGCCTACAGGAAAGAAACATACTTGTCATTCACAAAAGAATACATCAGCAACCGCTCCTCTATAAACTTCTTCCATTCTGGCTTTTCAATTTGAAGGTCTCGGTAGTTATCATTGGATACAATGATGCCATCAGAATCAAAAGCCAGTTTGACTATGAACCGGTCATCATAGCAAACAACTCTCCTGCCCTGGACCCTTCTGGATGGTGTGAAGACAAGAATCTTTTCCTTCTCCAGTTTACGTAGGATATCTTGATCTGTTGAAATACGGATTATATGCCAGAGGGTAGAAATAACCTTTGGAAATCAACAGCATTATCCCCATATTACAAATACAAAAGTTGGTACTAGATTAATATATTATTTGCCTGTAGAGAGAAAGTGGCCTCTATTCCTGGCTATGGCACCAATTTGGATTGTGACCTTAGGCAAGTTACCTTCCCCTTTGCATTCCAGTTTTCTTTCTGATAAAATGAAGGAAATAGATTCAATGACATCTAAGTTTTTAAAACCTACCATGAACAGTGAGAAATAACACTGATATCCTAGCATTCTTGAGGCTTGTTTTGCCCTTTGGCTGAAGCACCAGCTTTTGGTTGCTGAAGAAACCAGGGCAGTATGCTGAGGATGTATCTGCCAGAAGGAGAATAAAGCATCCCTCCTAGGGACAACATTTTTGCCTTCTGTCTGAGGGAAAGCCATGACTAAGGAAAAACATTAAGCGGTAGCACGTGAGTACTGACCCCCTTTCCTTTTAGCTTCTTAATTACTGAGGAAAGAAGCCAGGATCCACTCTCAGACTGAGGCTGGAAGCCTGTTCAGCAGCTGGCAGATAGCTCCATGACACAGTTCTGACAGCCATTCACTGAACCTTCTCATTTTGCACAACAGGCAAGAGCTGATACTCAGAGGACTGGGGTATTTATGCTCTCAAATGCTGTAAAGAGCTAGCTTCATATACTACTACAAGTGAATGTAGTGATCCTCCTGCCAATAGGGCCACATCATGACTTTTGTGGACTTTAGGCACTTTTGCCTTCATGGGTCCCTTCTTCCATTAAAGAAATATTAAAAATTATACTTTACAACTGGGTAGTATAAAAACAAATAATCCAGTTAGGTACATTATTATATATTCATTGTTATATTCAATTTTCCCCTCTGATGTTAAAAAAATAATAAAATTAAAACTTTTACATGGGACCCTAAAAGTATCTATCATAGGCCCTAGGCACTGAGCCTCCTGTGCCTCATGGATAAGTTCGCTCTGAATGCCATGGGACTTTTCTCTTTTTCTATTCTACCCCCTAATCTGCAAATCCCACAGTCACTTATCTGGTACAGAATAAGATCCATTGTCTACCACGGTTTCTTTAGTATTTTGGAAAACTCAGATTCATCCCCCTTTAGTCTGAAGTCTGTGGTCAAATAGAAAAAACACTCCTTTTTTTCAACTGTGTGCTTTATTCTTTGCTTGAAATTGAAGTCTCTATTTAACTGCTGTATGCCACAGCAAAATGGTTTATTTGGATCAGGAAAAATATGCTTTAAAATATACTTAATAAAAACATTTTAAGTATACTTAATAAATTTAGAAAAGTAATTATCTAATTTGGGAGCATCAAGCTCTCCCCAAACTATCTTGCCAGCTTTGCCTCTGGATGAGAAGAAATGTCTTATATGAAATGGTACCTGTAATTGGTGCATCAGGGCGGGATTGCTCCTTTCTCCACGCAGGCACAAATACAGTAATGTCTTTATGGCCTTTATCTAGAAACCATTCCACAGCAAGTTGTATTCCTCTGCAGGAGAACTCTTCTTTATTCCCATGGCTTCAGGAAGATAGAGAATGAGAGTAGAGAAGATTGACAACAGGTAGCAAAGAAATACTCGGAACAGGCTTTTTCTTAGCACCAAGGCATTAACGACAGACATATTGTTTCTTGAGGATGGCAAAAATGTATTTTTTAAAAAAACAAATTCTTTTTTATTCCATCATTACAAATATTGCCGTTATTATTACACATTCATTCAAGGCCACAGGTAACACCTCCCAACTTATAGCAGCCTTAGTGACTATTTCCTATCATTATTTCCATTTTCTCTCATCTCTTTCTGTTTCTATTACCACTTTCTTTTCAAAGATTCAGATATTTATCAGATGAAAAAAGAAGAGGTGTCACCAGAGGTTTAGATAAAGTTTATATTGAGGATTAATTGGAGATGAATTTTAAGCACATATAGTAAGCTTAAAAAACAACTGATAGCAAAAAAGGCACACATAAATGCTGACTGAAAAGTTATCACATTTAATTAAATATGATGTGCCAACAAAAGTCACAGTCTTGAAAATTTTAAGATGTGGGAAATGCTCACAGTGTAACGCTAAAAGAGAAAAGAAAGGATTTGGACTACATGTAATGTAATCTAAATTTTATAGAAGAAAGTATATGTACAGTATTCTTTCCTTATTGTGGCTTCACTGTGTGCAGTTCCACTTACCCACGGTCAACTGCAGTCCAAAAATATTAAATGGAAAACTCCAGAAATAAATAATTCATAAGTTTTAAATTGTGCACCATTCTGAGTGATGAAATCTGGTGCCATCCCATTCCATCCCACCCCAGGAGGTGAATCATCCCTTTGTCCAGCATATCCCATCTCTTGAGTCACTTAGCAGCATCTCTGTTATCAGGTTGGCTGTTGCGGTATCATAGTGCTTGTGTTCAAGTAACTCTTATTTTACTTAATAATGGCTCCAAAGTGCAAGAGTAGTGGTACTCGCAATTTGGATATACTGAAGAGAGGCCATAAAATGCTTCCCTTAAGTGGAAAAGTGAAAGTTCTTGACTTAAGGAAAGAAAAAAAATCATATGCTGAGGTTGCTAAGGTCTACTGTAAGAACGAATCTTCTATCCATGAAACTGTGAGGAAAGAAAAAGAAATTCATGCTAGTTTTGCTGTTGCACCTCAAACTGCAAAAGTTAAGATGGAAAAGACACCGAATTTGTACAGTGATATTTAAGAGAGAGACAAACTCATACAACTTTATTACAATATACTGTTATAATTGTTCTTTTATTATTAGTTGTTGTTAATCTCTTACTGTGCCTAATTCATAAATTAAACTTTATCATAGTTATGTATGTATAGGAAAAAGCAGAGTATATACCAAACAGGGTTTGGTATTATCCCTAGTGTCAGACATCCCCTGGGGTTCTTGGTACGTAATCCCCGTGGATAACAGGGGACTACTGTAAAAAGTTAGAAAAACTATTTTAGCAGGGAAGAGCCAATTTTGACTCCATGCTGGATCTGTTTCTTTGACCTTAGCATTTGCTTTTGGTTGCTTTTGTTATTATAGCCATACATATCGGCCTGCCTCAGGGAACCCTACCCACCTGTGAATGGCTGCAAGAAAAAAGAAATTAACACATCCCTTCCCCAAGGCTGGCCATTCCAGGAGATGTTTTTCAAGACTGATGGCCCTTTTTACTTTACTTCCTCCCCACCTCTCCCTCTCTATTCTGACTTTTTACTTTACTTCCCTCTCTGATTCTATAAAAGAAACTGGCATCCAGACCCCAATAAGATGGGTTTTGGGGGGACCCTAGTCTGCCATCTTCTCAGTCTGCCGGCTTTCTGAATACAGTAGCTATTCCTTGTCTCAACACCTCGTCTCCCAATTTATTGGCCTGTTGTGCCGTGAGCAGAGCGATCTTGGACTCGGTAACAAACTTAGCTTAGCCAGCCAGGAGCCTTGCTGCTTGTGGCTAGGCGAATAGTCAGGGAATAGTAGTCAGGGAATACTGGGGCTAGGCCCTAGCAGCTGCGGGGACCATTTGTCCTGAGGGTGTTCCCTTCAAAATTCCCTGAAGCGGCACTGGCTACCCCAGCTCTTGGAAGTTGAAGCAAGGAACCGACAAACTTCTATAAATCCACAGACTCGATTTTGGAGAGTAAGTCGCTCTGCCGTGCACATTAGAACATATTTCCCCCTCAATTTGGGCTTTTCCTTTACAGGACAAACCAGTTTGTTTGACTGGGGTACCCTGTTGGAGAGGGGAATTGTTGTTGGACTCTACCTGATTTGGGGAACCGGTTTGGTGGGTTTGGTTTTGGTTTTGTTGATGTTGGAATTTGTGCTTTTTTGTGTTGGAATATGTGTCTTTTGTGTTCTGGTGTTATAAAACTTATAAAAATGAGAAATACTCCATCTATCCCAAAGGAGAGCCCTTTGGGGCGTATATTAGATAAATGGGCAAAACATAGCTGTGAGCCTATGACTAAGAAAGATATGATATACTACTATAATAGGGTGCAGATCCAATATATGTTAGGAACAGAAGAACAATGGCCCCTGAATGGCTCACTCAATTATTATTTTTTTTATTTTTATTTTTTTGCAGTACGCGGGCCTCTCACTGTTGTGGCCTCTCTGGTTGCGGAGCACAGGCTCCGGACGCACAGGCTCAGTGGCCATGGCTCACGGGCCCAGCCGCTCCGCGGCATGTGGGATCTTCCCAGACCGGGGCACGAACCCGTGTCCCCTGCATCGGCAGGCGGACTCTCAACCACTGTGCCACCAGAGAAGCCCTCAATTATTATATGATACCGCAGTTAGAAGTGTTTTGCAAAAGAGCAGGGAAAAGAGACGAGATTCCATATGTAGAAGCATTTATGCTATTGCATCAGGAGGAAAAGGAGTCAGAGGGCTGTCACCTTATGGTGCAGCGGTCTGAAAGAAAACCTAAGGGGGAACCTATTCTACAAGGGGAAGAGGGAGAAAATGAGAGTGGGAATATGTTATTTCAAAACTTAAGCCTCCCTCTAGCCTATCCAGCTCCTCCAGCGGCCGAGCAAGCTGCCCTGGCAGTTGTTCCAACTGCACTTTGACCCATGCCGCCAACATATTCACCACCTCCTATTTACCTTACCCATGGGGATCAAATAGTAGTTTCTATGTTAACCTCTGGAGCACAGGAACCTGGTTTAGTATCACCATCTAAGACCCGACAGAGCACCCAATTTGGACCGGGAGCCGTTTCCGCAGCAGGGCAATTTCCCTTGCTCCGATATCCTCTAAGAGGCCCGGGGACTCCCTTGGACTTGAGGTGCCCGATTCTAACTTTCCCACAAGAGCCCCCAGGTAACATTGCAGTGAGGAATAAGTTGATTGACTTTCTAATAGATATGGTGTCACATATTCTGTGGTAAACACCATAGTGGCACAGAAAACATCTCAGTCTATCCTGGTCATGGGAGTTTCTGTAGAAGTACAAAACCATTTGTTCTTACAACCTCTAGAATGTCAGCTAGGGGACCTCACCCTACAGGGCCATGGATCCCGAATGAATATGGATCCCTCCTCCCCCTAGGTACAGGCCCTTTTGGCTATGCATTTCATGGCCCAGTCTGCCCCAGCCATCAGGTACAAAATTCAGAAAGCAACTGCTGGTCTTCAGACTCCAAAGAACGATTTGCTCCAATTGGCTTATTTGTTTTTCTACAATAGGTATATGGCCAAAAATGCTGAATGCATGGAGAGAAATATGCAAAAGGCCCAAATGATTGCAGTGGTTTTGTCTGCTCAGCGACCACCAACTGTGAGGCCGGCTTTTCCTGGACCACTAGGCCCATGGATACCCAGACAGGACCAATGTACCCTGTGTGGACAAAACGGGCACTGGAAGGAGAGTTGCGATCGATGTGCCCTTTGCAAACAGCCAGGGCATTGGAAGAAGGAATGCCCCAGACATCAGAGAGTGATGGGGGCCCCTCAGCCATTGACGGTTTCACAATCAGAAGACTGAGGGGGCCCGAGGCCAAAAGTGGCTCTGCCTAGAGATACCATCTACATAATAAATGTTGAGACTTGGGTGGTCATTGATGTGGCAGGCCTCCTGATAGAATTTTGCTTATAGATACGGGTGCAACCTTTTTGGTCTTAACCCAAAGTATTGGAAAACTTAGTAACCATAAAGAGTATGTAATGGGGGTGTCAGGGAAAAGGCAGGGGCACATTTTCCTGGAACCCCTTTTGTGCAACATCAATGGCCAGCTGTTTTTACATTCCTTTCTGTTTGTGCCTGATTGTCCCATCCCTTTAATGGGAAGAGGTTTATTAACTAAGTTAGGGGCCACTATATTTCTTGAGGGGCAAGGGAACCACCCTCACAAATTTCTTAAACCTAGGGAAGATCCTCAAAAATATTTGTACATAGATTACCAAAATAGGAGGCCACTGGTCTGACTAAATTAATCATAGCTGATATTCAGAGCCTGATTGGAATTTTGGAAGAGACCTTCTCCCCTAAGCTAAATGAGGAAAAGTAAAACTTCCCAACATAGGTAAATGGGTATGTTAGTCCTTCAATATCATTGAGGTAGCCACCCAATTCTTTGAAAAAAGAAAAACAAAACTGTCCTTGTTTTACAAATGTAGTCTTTACAAGACCAGGAGTGTGGCTCCAAAAATAATCCAAAGCGCACCAATCCTTTTACCACTCCCAAACCTTCCCTATTTATCTTAAGAGGCTTGTAAGTATTAAACAAAGGGGAAACAAAGTCATCCTAAGAGAAACTTGCCTGTATCTTTGAGATGCCAATGTGCTATCTGGTCTTCTCAGGAACCCTTATCTCTGCCATCATTTTAAAATGCAAATTTTGAAAAAGAGGGTAAAGTAATTTAGAACTTGACTTGTTTTCCATAAATATTAGTAAAAACGGTTTAGCCATCTAGACAAGCGAGCTTGATTTGTTCCATCTGCCAGAAACCCAATTTTAATCCAACCTCTTAAAAGATAGTTTCCTTACCCAGAGAAGGAAAAGAGGAAAGAAAATAGGCAGGCCCAACTATTGGTAGCCCTACAGGGGCAACCCCCATCCAGAGAAACCCTGACCCGTCCCAGCAGAAGCCAAGACGGATGTTGGGTCTGTAGAAAGCCTGGCTACTGGGCAGAGGGAATGCTCCCACAAGGGCAAGCCTCCTAAGATGCCTTGTCCAAAATGCCAAAAAAGTGGCCATTGAGGAGCCAACTTCCCTTTGGGCTAAAGGGCTCAGGGGCCAGGGGCAGCCCCTCAAATGACCCTGGATTGACGGGACCCTCCGCTCCAAATGGGCCCCCTGTTTAACGTCAGTATTACTGGCTTGGAACCAAGGGCGAACCTGGATGTGGCAGGTAGGACCATATCTTTCTTATTGGATACAGGGGGCGCTTACTCTGTCCTAGTTTTCCTTCTCTGGACCCTTCTCCGACTCCTGTCAGGGTACAGGAGTCTCAGGTAAACTTACTACTAGGCCCTTTACTGTCCCTTTGTGTTGTTACTGGGAAGGATATACTCTCTCTCATTCCTTCCTGGTCATACCTGAATGCCCCCTCCCACTGTCCCCAGCAAGCTGGGAACCAGATTGCTACTTGGGGGAACCACCCCAGTAACACCCTTCCAGTTCTTAGTCTTAGAGACACAGCCCCCTCTGAGAACTGGCACACCAGCCTTAGATAAGTTGCCAGTAGACCCCCAGGTCTGGGCTGATAGAATCCCAGGGAGAGCTATAACCGCCTCCCCAGTGCTTATCACCTTAAAGGAGCCAACCTCTTTCCCCAATCAGAAACAATATCCAGGGCTTCCCTGGTGGCGCAGTGGTTGAGAGTCCGTCTCCCAATGTAGGGGACACGGGTTCGTTCCCTGGTCCGGGAGGATCCCACATGCCGCGGAGCGGCTGGGCCCTTGAGCCATGGGCGACTGCAGCCTCTCATATCCAGATTTTTACAACACGGGCTACTTATTCCTTACAGTTCTCCTTGCAACATCCCTATCTTACCTGTTAAGAAGCCAAACGGAGAATACAGACTGGTCCAAGACTTAAGAGCTATCAATGAGACAGTTGTCCCACTCCATCCAGTAGTCCCCAACCCATACAACTTGTTGGGGACCATCCCAGGCACAGCCTCCTGGTTTACTGTGTTAGACTTAAAGGATGCTTTCTTTTCCATACCTCTGGACCCCCAGTCCTACTACCTCTTTGCTTTTGAGTGGCATGAGGAAGGGAATAGAGGACAACAACTCACCTGGACAGTCCTACTTCAAGGGTTCTGAGACAGCCCTCACCTTATTGCCCAGGCCCTGGCCAAGGACCTCCAAGATCTATACCTGGAGGAAGGGACTATCATCCAGTATGTGGATGACCTTCTTATTTGCTCCCAAGACCATGAGAGAGCCTTAATTCATGCTACCCAGACCTTCAATTTTTTGGCCAAAAAAAGCTATAAAGTTTCTAAGTCTAAGGTCTAATTGGCACAGCAGGAAGTCAAATATCTGGGAGTAATCCTCTCCCCAGGGGAACGAAGTATCTCCCCAGATAGAATACAAGGGATTTAGATCTGCTGGAACCAACTATCTGAAAGCAGCTCTGAGCCTTTTTAGGCCTCATGGGGTATTACAGACTATGGATTCCTAATTACGGATTAAAAGCACAACCTCTTTATGAGACCTTGAAAGGAAAATCTGACTCTATACCTCTGCTCTTGGGCCCTAACCAAACCCAAGATTTCTAACAGCTAAAGACATTACTATCTCAGGCCCCATTCTTGGGAATCCCAAGAACTGATAGACCTTTCTAACTATTTGTGGCAGAAAATCAAGGGATGGCTTTAGGAATCTTAACTCAGGAACTTGGCCCTGTCTGGAGACCTGTAGGATATCTGTCAATGAGACTGGACCTGGTGGCCACTGGATGGCCCAACTGTCTTAGGGTAGTTGCTGCCTTGGCCTTATTAGTGGAAGAAGCCTCCCCTGACAGTATATACCTCCCATCAGGTTACCTCTCTCAGAAGAGAAAGGCCATTTCTTGCTCACAGATAGCAGGATCCTCAAATATCAAGCATTACTGTTGGAGAATCCAGACTTATGTGTCATGGTCTGTTCCTCTTTAAATCCAGCTACCCTGCTCCCCCTACCTGAAGAAGGTCTACCAGTTCACCAATGTGAAGATAATATATCATTCCTTGTTGCCCCGACCAGATCTAACTGATATTCCACTACAAAACCTGAGGAGGTTTGGTTTACTGATGGAAGTAATTTTGTTTCTGAAGGATGTAGAAGGGCAGGGTATGTGGTGGTCTCCTTGACACAGGTTATTGAGGCCCGGACTCTTCCCCCAGGGACCTCAGCCCAATTGGCAGAAATAATTGTTTTAACCCAAGCCTTAACCATGGCTGAAAATAAGGCCTTTAATATATATACTGACTCTAAATATGCTTTTTTGGTTCTGCATGCTCATGCTGTTATCTGGAAGTAATGTGGCTACTTGATGGTCCAAAACAACCCAGTTAAGTATGGACCTCAAATTCTCTCCCTCTTGGATGTAGTCCTCAAGCCTTTCCATGTACCAGTGATTCATTGCAGAAGTCACCAGAAGGGTGACGATGAAATAACAAAGAGAAATCGGCTAGCTGATCAGGCTGCCCGACAAACAGCCCTTCAGCCCTTTGTGATAGAGGGTTCCTTAGTTCCTTCCCTTAGTTCTCTCCCTTCCCTGTCTTACCTGCCTAAGGAAATCAAATGGGCCATAAATCATGGGTACCACCTTGACCCAGATGGATGGTACTGGAGAGAGGACTTAACTCACCTGCCCCAGTCACTCCAGTGGAAAATTATTAAATTTTTGCATGAGGCCTGTCACCTAGGGAGAGATGCCTCATACCAGATTGTTTCTTCTATCTTCTCTGGGAAGGGACTTTACGATGTAGTTAATAAGGTAACCTCATCATGCCCTATTTGTCTGACTAACAATCCTCAGGGAAATAAGCCACCCCCATTGGCCCTTCTAGCTCAGAGACACAGAACATATCCAGGGGAAGACTGGCAAATGGACTTTACAATGGTTCCTCCCTACTGAGGATATAAGTACATTTTGGTGTTTCTGGACACCTTTACTGGTTGGGTGGAAGCTTTCCCCACCAGGACAGAAAAAGCTTCGGAGGTAGCCCAGAAGCTTTTAATTGAAATAATCCCTAGATTTGGCCTCCTGTTGTCTCTTCAGAGTGATAATGGTCCTGCCTTTGTTTACCAAATTATTCAGCAGATATCCAAGGCTCTAGATATTGAGTACCACCTTCATTCTTCCTGGAGACCCCAATCCTCAGGAAACGTAGAAAGAGCCAACCAACATTTAAAGAATACCTTAAGAAAAATAACCTGAGACCTCCCTTAGTTGGAAGGAAGCCTTCCCTATTGCTCTTTTAAGGGTCAGAACATCCCCAAAGGCCTTACTTAACCTTAGCTCTTATGAAATGCTGTTGGTAGGCCTTTCTTATGAGGGGACCTACTGACATACTCTGTCACCTCCTTTGGACAATTCCAAAAAGCCCTCCAGAAATATGTGGTAAAAAGGCTTCCTTCCCCAGAGTCTTCTCCTTGCCTCTACTCTCCAGGAACACAAGTATTCATCAAAACTTGGAAGGATGGCTCCCCTGGTTCTCAACTTCAGCTGACCTGGAAGGGACCCTATCCAGTCTTGCTCTCTTCTCCTACAGCTGTTAAAGTACCAGGGATCGCCATTTGGATCAGCCTGAAGTGATCCACAGTGTCTTTAGAGGAAATATTTTGGTTTGCGGGTATACACCTCTTAGAGAGAAGCATTCTCAATCTTACCATCATGGTCCAGGAATCCTGGAAGGCTACAGTAGCAGCCATTGAGGAGCAACAGTCAGCCCTAGATTCTCTGGCTGAGGTGGTTTTACAAAATAAGAGGGCCCTCAATGTTATAACACAGCAGTACCCAACATTTTTGGCATCAGGGACTAGTTTCATGGAAGACAATTTTTCCACAGACTGGGTGGGGGGCAGGGATGGTTCAGGCAGTAATGTGAGCGATGGGGAGCAGCAGATGAAGCTCCACTCACTTGTCCACCACTCACATCCTGCTGTATGGCCTGGTTCCTAACAGGCCACAGACCGGTACCGATCCACAGCCAGGGAGTTGGGGACCCCTGTTATAACAGCTGAGGCCGGGGGTGTCTGTGCCCTGTTAAATGAAACATGCTGCTTCTATGTTAATATCTCCAGCCAGGTTGAAGAAAACCTTCTGGCTTTAAAGAAAAACATCAAAATAATAGAAGATCTGAAAGAGAGAGCAGGACAGGGCCCTAGTTGGCTTTCTACCTTCCTCTCCTCCATGGAGACCCAGATATGGACATGACTGTTGCCCTTGTTGGGACCATTAGTCCTGACAGCCTTTGTTTTGTTATTAGGCCCTTGTATCATAAACCTACTTGTTTGACTCATTTCAGAACGCATACAGGCTGTTCGATTCCAAATGGTTCTGCGAGGTAGCTACCAGCCCATTCAGCCTGGCCCTGAGACCAAGATCTACATGGAACCCCTTGATGATCATCACTCCAGCCTACCTCCTAGCTGAAGGAGAGCAAGAGGAGGGACCCAATCAAGACTCTGCCCCTTAACAGCAGGAAGCAGCCAGAGCAGTAATCGTCCATGTCCCAAAGAATTGGGTCCCATACTCTTGAGGGGGGAATGTTAGGTAGTTAGTCAAACATTAGCAGAAAGGAGGTGACAGTGGTGAAAAGACAAGAAGGAAACTATCAAGTCACACTCCAACCCACTGGGCACCCTCCCCTGACATTAGGAGCAAGGAGGCAACAGTAGCAAAAAGACAAGAGGGGAGTAGTTGAGTCACACCCCAACCATCTGAGGACCCTCCCCTGACATTAGCAGCAAGGAGGTGACAGTGGTAAAAAGACAAGGGAGGAATAGTCAAGTTACACCCCAACCATCTGAGGACCCTCCCCTGACCCCACCCAGAATGGGTGAAACTATGGTCAGGTGGTGGGCAATTTATCCTGATAAAGATAAAGAGGGAACCCAATAACACGAGGGAACTTCTCTGGGCTGCACATGCCCAGACCAGACAGGCGTATAACCTATAGTAAACCCAAACTCATTATACCATCATTATAATAAAATCTGTAAGTGGTTTTGCCCATCTGGGTAGGCTTTTCTTAGTGAATTAAGGGTAAGCACATGCACAATAATGAACTTGTTACATAGTTCGGGACTGTCAATCAAATAATGATCCCCTGTCACCCATGATCATGACCCACCTCCTCACAGAACTCTCCTTACAAACACGCTTAAGCCTGTACAGGAGTGCTGGTTTCACTTCACAGAAATAGCCCACTCTCTCTCTGAGAGTGTAACTATGCTTTAGTAAACTTTGCTTTGCACTTAAGCCCAAAGTGGTAGCCTGCAATTCTTTGCTTGCTATCACAAGGACAGAGATTGCTGGTCTGGGTCTTCCTTTGACCTCCTTAGTTGAAGCTATTTGACACAATGCACGCCAACCCAGTAACACTACATAAGGGCCCAGTATGCAAAGTTTAGAGATCAATAAATATTTAAGGAATAAATGAATGAAAAAATGGAAAATAAATCCTGCAAGATGACCTGTTTTAGCCTGAACCTGCAAAATGTCCTTTTGCAATTTTAAAAAGCTAGGACCTAAAATCCTATCTAAAAAGCAATATAAAACCTAGGACCTGAAAGTTACAGAATGTTTTAGTGACACTACAACGCACTTTGTTCTGTCAAGTGGCTTAGATATGTCTCACGATCTAGGTTCCAAGCCAAATTCAGTCTAGCAGATGGGTCACTGGCCTCTCTCCCTGACTTTTTTTTTTTGTAGGGTTCAAATATTTGGGCTTCTCCTAGACTTAAAAGAGAACATGGTGGGGTGGCTTCCCTGGTGGCCCAGTGGTTAAGAATCCACCTGCCAATGCAGGGGGCACAGGTTCAAGCCCTGGTCTGGGAAGATCCCGCATGCTGCAGAGCAACTAAGCCCATGCATCACAACTATTGAGCCTTGGTGCTGCAACTACTGAAGGCTGCATGCTTAGAGCCCATGCTCTACAGCAAGAGAAGCCACTACAATGAGAAGCCTGTGCACCACAATGAAGAGTAGCCCCCACTCACCACAACTAGAGAAAGCCCATGTACAGCAATGAAGACCCAACACAGCTAAGAAAAAAAATATATGGTGGTATTTACATTTGAAAGCCTTAACTCCACTGAAATGGATCCCCCCCAACCCCCAAGGAAACAGCTCTCTGAATGAACAAACCCTTTAGGATTTTACCATACATCTATATGTGAATTACAGGTACACCACTATTGCAAATGTTAAACAAATGCTATTAATGACAAAGCATCATGATTTCAATGCAGTCTCATCCAATACATTGAGGAAAAACAGACATCAGTATATAGTTTAAGTACCAATCTCATGATAAAGTTACAGGAGAATGGGGAAAACAAAATGAATTCAGATTAATGGCACTAAAAATCATGAGCAGACTATGGCACTGAACTTTTGACCGTGTGAAATGTGATTGCAGAATAAATGGGACTCATCAGTAACTTTCCTAGTCATACAAGGAAGAGATGCTAACAAGGACACAGTTGGCAATTAAAAAAAATATGTTGTCCATTATGCACTATTTTAACATGCTCCTAAAAATAAGGTTGAGTGCTGATTTTTTTTGCTCTTTTTAAGTTGTGTGAGGTATCTTTAACATAGTAAATCAACTACTATAAAAGACAAAAGTTTATCTTCCTATCAGCATGAGAGTTTACTATTGGCAAAGACTAGATATGTTGAAACTAATTACCTTGGTAATTAATCTCTTCATTATTCCTTACAAAGCAAAAGAACCATAAAGCGTCCTTCATAATCAGCAATCCTTGAACAGAATTCCAAATACAAGGAAGATCTTATATCACCATGAATTCAAAGTTCTCAAAGAAGTCCTGGGTTCTTCTCATCCCCACCTCCAAAACACAAAACACTTAAAGAAGAGTGGGTCTTGGGAAATGGGTCCAATCTAAAGTGTTTTGGGTGGCCTGATCTGGAAAAAAAATTGATTTTAGCAGATCCATACCTCTTCCCCTCAAGAATCACTCTAGTTTATGCCTATTAAGGAGGGGGGCAAAGTTACCTTTGGTCCTTTGGACACAGAAATCACTCTCTGCTTTTCACCGCCCATTGCATCATTCTGATTCCTGGAATATTGTGTACAGGTCACTTAACTTTCTTGTTACTATGCTTCTAGTTTCCCCTCATTAAAACAGGGGAGATGTCTAGCCTCCTTTACATAGCCTATTATGATGCTGTGATTTTTAAACATATTTTAAAAAGGGGGAATCAAGATGGCAGAGTAGGAGGACGTTTGTGGGAGCTCACCTCCCCCCACAAACACATCAAAAATATATCTACATGTGTAGCAACTCTCACTGAAAACTAACTGGAGGCTGGCAGAAAGGCTCTTCTACAACGAAGCCTATAAAGAAAGATCTGCAAGGAGTCAGGCAGAGAGGAGAAGTGATCAGTTTGGGACCTGTGCTACTAGCGGGGGACACAGAAGTAGAGGAGTATATCATAGGCTTGGAGATACTCCCTAGGAAGTGAGTGGATGCCAAATATATGGTTCTAGCCACATATTTGGCATTCCAGCACTGGGGTCTCACACTAGGAAGATGAGTCCCCTTACCTTGTTTGAAAACTGGTGGGACTTACTAGAGGGGCTGTGAGAAACTGAGACTCCATCATGAACAGTGTGCATGCACACTTCCTTACTCCCAGGAACAAGGCAAAGAAAGCATATTGAAAACAGCCTGGGACTCTGGCTTGTTCCTCACTACTGCCCCAGCATCCACTCCAGCCCTCACTGGGCTACTGTTCCAACTCCACTTGCTCTGGCTCTGCTCTCCACTAGGGTGGAGAGTGCACACTTAGAGAGTGGGACCAGCTTGGACCCAATCCTTAGGGCTTCTACTCCAGCATCTTGGACCCCAGCCCCCATAGGGTGGTGACAACCATTGATCATAGGAGAAGCCCCAGCTCACATCTGTTTCTGGCTCTAGCTCCTCCATATCCAGCCCTACCACCAACTAGGGTGGTAGCTGTCAGCACACCCCTGGGGAAGATGTGACCTGTGCTCATTTCAGATCCAGCTCTCCCACCAAAGTCACTGGGCACACACAGACTGCATAAGGACACTCCCAGAGAAGAACACTGCTTCAAGATCAGGAAAAGTAACAGTTTCACTTAATTCTATAAAGACAGAGAAAGTTAAACAAAATGAGAAGACAAAGGAATGTGTTTCAAATGAAAGAAAAATAACCTGCCTTTGAAAAAAACCCCTAATGAAACAGAGGTAAATAATTTACTAGATAAAGAGTATAAACCATTAGTAATAAGAAGGCTAACTGAACTTGGGAAAAGAATAGACAAGCAAAATGAGAATTTTAACAAGGAGCTAGAAAATATAAAACAACTGGTCAGAGCTGAAGGATACAATAACTGAAATGAAAAACACACTGGAAGCAGACTAAGTGATACAGAAGACTGCATAAGTACCTGGAAGATAGTCTAATGGAAACCACCTAATCAGAACAGTAAATAGAAAAACAAAATTAAAAAAAAATGAGGATAGGGCTTCCCTGGTGGTGCAGTGGTTGAGAGTCCGCCTGCCAATGCAGGGGACACGGTTTCGTGCCCCAGTCTGGGAAGATCCCACATGCCACGGAGCGGCTAGGCCCATGAGCCATGGCGGCTGAGCCTGCGCATCTGGAGCCTGTGCTCCGCAATGGGAGAGGCCACAACAGTGAGAGGCCCGCATACTGCCAAAAAAAAAAAAAAAAAATAAGGATAGTTTAAGGGATCTATGGGACAACATCAAGCATACTAACATTCACATAAGGGTCACAGAAGGAGAGGAGAGAGAGTAAGAGGTAAAGAATGTAGTTGATGAAGTTATGGTTGAAAAATTCCAGAAGAAGAAATTTCCATTCACAGGGAGCACAGAGTCCTAAACAACACGAACCCAAAGAGACACATACCAAGGCATATCATAATTAAAATGGCAAAAGTTAAAGACAAAGAAAGAATTTTAAAGGCAGCAAGAGAAAAACAAGAGTCACATACAAGGGAACTCCCCCAAAGCTATCAGCTGATGTTTCTGCAGAAACTTTGCAGGTCAGAATGGAGTGGCATGATATATTTAAAGTGCTGAAAGTGAAAAACCTACAACCTAGGATATTATACCCAGAAAAGATATTCAGAATTGAAGAAGAGAAAAAGCACTTCTGAGACAAACAAAAACTAAAAGAGTTCATCAATATTAAACTGACCCTACAAGAAGTGTTAAAAGGTATTTTCTAAGTAGAAAATAAAAGGTTACAATAAGAAGTAAAAGTTTATAGGAAAGAAATAATCCTGCTAGTAAAAGCAAATATATAGTAGATGTGGTGGATCAACAATTTACATAAGCAAGTATGAGACTAAAAGACAACAGTTGTAAAATAAACTATAATTACAATAGAGAGTTAAGGGGTAGACATGATGATATAAAATATGACATAAAAAACACAAACTTTGGGGGAGGGGAGTATAAAATGTAGATTTTTTAGAACGTGTTTGAGTTAAATGACTATCAGTTTAGAACATGATCTATACATTTAGTTGTAGGTCAACATATACAAACTCCATGATAGGGACTTCCCTGGTGGTACAGTGGTTAAGAATCCAGCTGCCAATGCAGAGGACATGGGTTTGAGCCCTGGCCTGGGAAGATCCCACATGCTGCGGAGCAGCTAAGCCCAGGTGTCACAACTACTGAGCTTGTGCTCTAAAGCCCATGAGCTACAACTACTGAGACCGTGTGCCATAACTACTGAAGCCTGTGTGCCTAGAGCCCATGCTCCACAACAAGAGAAACCACCACAATGAGAAGCCCACACACCGCAACAAAGAGTAGCCCCTGCTCGCCACAACTAGAGAAAGCCCGCATGCAGCAATGAAGACCAAACACAGCCAAAAATAAATAAATAAATTTATAAACAACAACAACAACAACAAAAACCTATGATAGATACACAAAAACTAGAGAGAAAGGAACACAGCATACCATTAAAAAATCATCAAACCACAAGAGGAAGAAAAGAATAGAGAATAACTACAGAAACCACCAGAAAACAAGTAACAAAATGGCAATAAGTACATACTTATCAATAATCACTTTAAAAGTCAATGGATTAATGCTCCAAATCAAAAGATACTATATATACAAAACCCTAAAATCTCCATAAAAAAACTACGAGAATTAATAAATGAATTCAGTAAGGTTGCAGGATACAAAATTAATGTAAAGAAATCTGTTGCAGTTCTATACACTAAAAATGAACTGTTGGAAAGAGAAATTCAGGAAACAATCCTTTCCACCATCACATCAAAAAGAATAAAATAGTTAGGAATAAAGCTACTTATGGAGGTAAAAGGCATGTACTCAGAAAACTGTAAGACACTGATAAGAGAAATTGAGGAGGACACAAACAGATTGAAAGATATACCCTGTTTTTAAATTGGAAGAATTAATATTGTTAAAATGACTATATTACCCAATGCAACCTACAGATTCAATGTAATCCCTAACAAAGTATCAAGGGCATTTTTCACAGAACTACAACAAATAATTTAAAAATTTGTATGGAAACACAAAAGACCCCTAATAGCCAAAACAACTTGAGAAAGAAAAACAGAACTGGAGAAATAATACTCCCTGAATCCAGACTATACTACAAAGCTACAGTAATCAGAACAGTATGGTACTGGCTCAAAAACAGACACGTAACTCAATAGAAAAGAATAGAGAGCCTAGGAAAAAACACACACTTATGGTCAATTAATGTACAACAAAGTAGGCAAGAATACACAATGGAGAAAAGACAGTCTCTTCAATAAGTGGTGCTAGGACAACTGGACAGCTACATATAAGAGAATGAAATTAGAAAATTCTCTAACACCACATAAAAAATAAATTCAAAATGAATTAAAGATCTAAATGTAAGACTGTAAACCATAAAACTCCTAAAGGAAAACATAGGCAGAACACTCTGACATAAATCAGAGCGATATGTTTTTGGATCTGTTTCCCAAAGCAAAGGAAATAAAAGTAAAAATAAACAAATGGCACCTAATTAGACTTAAAAGCTACTGCACAGCAAAGGAAACCTTTGACAAAATGAAAAGACAGCCTACTGAATGGGAGAAAATATTTGTTAGTGATATGACTGATATGGGGTTAATGTCCAAAATATATAAACAGCACATACAACTCAACGTAAAAAAGCCAAACAACTCAATTAAAAAATGGGCGGAAGACCTGAGTAGACATTTTTCCAAAGAAGACATACAGATGGCAAACAGGTACATGAAAAGATGCTCAACGTTGCTAATCATCTCCGAAATCCAAATAAAAACTAAAGTGAGACATCACCTCACACCTGTCAGAATGGCTATTGTCAAAAGGACCACAAAAAATAACAAGTGTTGGTGAGGATGTGGAGAAAAGGGAGCCCTACTGTACTGTTGGTGGGAATGTACACTGGTGTAGCCATTATAAAAATACTAAGGAGATTCTTCAAAAAACTAAAAATAGCACTACCATATGATCCAGTTATTCCATCCCTGTGTATATATCTGAAGAGAACAAAATCACTGATTTGGAAAAAATATATGCACCCCAATGTTCATAGCAGCATTATTTATACTAGTCAAGATATGGAAGCAACCTTAGTGTCCATAAACAGATGATTGGATACAGAAGCTGTGGTGTATATACAATGAAATATTACTCAGCCTTAAAAAAGAATGAAATTTTGTCATTTGAAAAAATTTGAATGGACCTAGAGGGTATTATGCTTGGTGAAAAAATCAGAGAAAGGTAATTACTGTATGCTACCACTTATATGTAGAATCTAAAAAATAAAACGAATGAATATAGCAAAACAGAAACAGACTCACAGATATAGAGAACACACTAGTGGCTATCACTGGGAAGAAGGATGGAGGAGGGGCAATATAGGGGTAGGAGATTAAGAGGTACCAACTGCTATGTATAAAATAAATAAGATACAAGGATTTATTGTATAGTGCAGAGAACAGTCATAGAGAAATAGTCAATATTTTATAATAACTTTAAATGTAGTAAAATACTGAATTTTACTATACTGATTCAATACTATAAAATACTGACTCACTATGTTGTACACCTAAAATTAATATAGTATTGTAAATAACTGTACTTTACTAAAAAATAAAAAAATAATATTCGAAAAAATAATTCTGTAAATCTATTCCCTGCTACTAGAAACTATGTCAGATGGATTTGAGAAGATGGTGGAAGAGTAAGACGCGGAGATGACCTTCCTCCCCATAGATACATCAGAAATACATCTACACGTGGAACTGCTCCTATAGAACATGCACTGAATGCTGGCAGAAGACCTCAGACCTCCCAAAAGGCAAGAAACTCCCCACGTACCTGGGTAGGGCAAAAGAAAAAAAGAAAAAACAGAGACAAAAGAATAAGGATGGGACCTGAACCAGTGGGAGGGAGCTGTGAAGGAGCAAAGGTTTCCACACACTAGAAGCCCCTTTGTGGGCTGAGACTGCGGATGGCGGAGGGGGGAAGCTGCAGAGCCACGGAGGAGAGTGCAGCCACAAGGGTGCAGAGGGCAAAGCGGAGAGACTCCTGCATGGAGGATTGGTGCCGACTGGCACTCACCAGCCCAAGAGGCTTGTCTGCTCACCCGCCGGGGTGGGCGGGGGCTGGGAGCTGAGGCTCTGGCGTTGGTCGGATTTCAGGGAGAGGACTGGGTTTGGTGGCGTGAACACAGGCTGAAGGGGGCTAGTGCACCACGGCTAGCCGGCAGGGAGTCTGGGGAAAAGTCTGGACCTGCCGAAGAGGCAAGAGACTTTTTCTTCCCTCTTTGATTCCTGGTGTGAGAGGAGAGGGGACCAAGAGCGCTGCTTAAAGAGCTCCAGAGACCGGCGCTAGATGTGGCTATCAGCACAGACCACAGAGATGGGCATGGAATGCTAAGGCTGCTACTGCAGCCACCAAAAAGCCTGTGTGCAAGCACAGGTCACTACCCACACCTCCCCTCCCTGGAGCCTGTGTAGCCTGGCACTGCCAGGGTCCCGTGATCCAGGGACAACTTCCCCAGGAGAACGCATGGCATGCATCAGGCTGCTGAATCATTATGCAGGCCTCTGCTTGCCCCGCATCCGTACCCCTCCCTCACCCCGGCCTGACTGAGACACAGCCACCAAATCAGCTGCTCCTTTAACCCCGTCCTGTCTGAGTAAAGAACAGACGCCCTCAGGCGACCTACACACAGAAGTGGGGCCAAATCCAAAGCTGAACACCAGGAGCTGTGTGAACAAAGAAGAGAAAGGGAAATTTCTCCCAGCAGCCTCAGAAGAAGCAGATTAAATCTCCACAATCAACTTGATGTACCCTGCATCTGTGGATTACCTGAATAGACAGCGAATCATCCTAAATTGAGGAGGTGGACATTGGGAGCAAGATATATTATATTTTCCCCTTTTCCTCTTTTTGGGAGTGTGTATGTGTATGTTTCTGTGTGAGATTTTGTCTTTATAGCTTTGCTTTCACCATTTGTCCTAGGTTTCTGTCCATCCGTTTTTTTTTTTTTTTTACTTAAAGATTTTTTTTCTTCACAGTTATTTTTTATTTTAATAACTTTATTTTATTTTATCTTCTTTCTTTCTTTCTTTCTTTCTATTTTTTTCTCCCTTTTATTCTGAGCTGTGTGGATGAAAGACTCTTGGTGCTCCAGCCAGGAGTCGGTGCTGTGCTTCTGAGGTGGGAGAGCCAAATTCAGGACACTGGTCCATAAGATACCTCCCAGCTCCACGTAATATCAAACAGCAGAAATCTCCC
>NW_020172600.1:0-518 GCF_003031525.2 Neophocaena asiaeorientalis asiaeorientalis
ACTTAAAGCACACAATAAACCAACTAGATCTAACAGAACACCCCACCCAACAATGATGGCGTACACATTCTCAAATGCACATGGAATATTTTACAGGATATACCATATGTTAGTCCACAAATTAAGTCTCAGTAGACTTAAAAAGACAGATGTCACACAAAGTATCTTCTCTGACCACAATGAGATGAAGTTAGAAATCAATAAGAGAAGAATCAACAACCTAACTTTACAACTTAAGGAACTAGCAAGAATGAACAAACTAAATCCAAAGCTAGTAGGAGCAAAGATTAGAGCAGAGATAAACAAAATAGAGAATAGAAAAACAACGGAGAAAATCAATAAAACCAAATGTTGGTTCTTTGAAAAGATCAACAAAATTGGACAAACCTTTGGTTAGATGAACTAAGAAAAAAAGAGAGAAGATTCAAATTACGAAAATCAGAAATGAAGTGAAAGTGGGAACATTACTACCGACTTTACAGAAATAAAAATGATTATAAGAGAGTACTACAAACAAT
>NW_020172601.1:0-812 GCF_003031525.2 Neophocaena asiaeorientalis asiaeorientalis
ATAAAAACCTTTGCTCCTTGGGAAGGGGAATTGCAGTGTCTTGTCTTAGATTTAGTCCTCTGGTCTGGCACAGGGAGAGAGGGATCTGAGGCAGAGATGAAAGTGTTTCAGAAGATGCTCTGAGACATACTATGGTAAACTGCTGTTTGGATATAAAAGAGGGACACTGGATTGGGTGAGAGAGGCATCCTCTGCACTTCTGGATGGTTCTTCTGTGCCTGAGAGCTTGCAGGGTGGGCACAAATGTGCCACTCTGTCTGATGGGAGGGGACTGACAATGGGCTTCAGAGGCATGACAAGGTGCCCTCATGCAACTTTGCCAGAGAAGGCCTTGTCCACTGGGCATGAAACCTGGTAGTGGAGAAACCACTGGTGTGGAGAGTGTGTGGGTAGTAGGAACATGGACTTTGGTGTCAGATGTTCTACCACTTAACTAATAATTGTGGACTATTTCTCTGGAAATAGAGATAGTACTTACTATATAGGGTTGTTGAAAAGATTAATACATGTAAGGCATGTGGTAAGTGATGTTAAATTATAAGAGACATGAATCAGTAACATATGAGATATTACTGGCAGTGTGACCCCATTTGAATCTATGAAGAGTGGTCTGGCATTTAGACACATGAGTCACATATGTTTCCATGTGCATTGGGTGGCCATGAAATTAAGTGGTCTTTTTTATCTTTTAAAAACCACATCCCTTTAATAGAAAACTGCAGCAAACACCATGCAATATGTGAAAAGGACCACTTACTTATTGTCACTACCTGTCAAAAACCAGCTGGACCATTTTCTTGTAGCAGATGTTT
>NW_020172602.1:0-246 GCF_003031525.2 Neophocaena asiaeorientalis asiaeorientalis
ATAGCTAGTGGGAAGCAGCCACATAGCATAGGCAGATCAGCCTGGTGCCTTTTGACCACCTAGAGGGGTGAGATACGGAGGGTGGGAGGGAGGGAGACGCAACAGGGAAGAGATATGGAAACATATGTATAACTGATTCACTTTGTTAAGAAGCAGAAACTAACACACCATTGTAAAGCAATTATACTCCAATAAAGATGTTTAAAAAAAAAAGACACTGATGAAAGAAATTAAAAATGATAAAAA
>NW_020172602.1:524-799 GCF_003031525.2 Neophocaena asiaeorientalis asiaeorientalis
TAGATGAATGGAAGAGGATTGAAAGCCCAGAGATAAACCCACGCAAATATGGTCACCTTATCTTTGATAAAGGAGGCAGGAATGTACAGTGGAGAAAGGACAGCGTCTTCAATAAGTGGTGATGCGACAACTGGACAGGTACATGTGAAAGTATGAAATTAGAACATTCTCTGATACCATACACAAAACTAAACACAAAATAGATTAAAGATGTAAATGTAAGGCCAGACAGTGTCAAACTGTTAGAGGAACACATAGGCAGAACACTCTATCAC
>NW_020172603.1:0-21732 GCF_003031525.2 Neophocaena asiaeorientalis asiaeorientalis
GCTGCAAATGGCATTATTTCATTCTTTTTTACGGCTGAGTATGAATTTACCAATTTTAGCATAATTATGACCAGGCTTGACTTGTTTCTTGACCTAAATCTTCCTTTATTTTATTTTCCTAGATAAAAGCTAAATAAAAATGTCTATTAAACAGTTTTTCAAACCAAACTTTTATATAATATAAAATTTTTTTCTAGCATATGAAAAATATACAAATGGTTTAACAGAACCAAGCATTGTTTAGCTGGCTGACAAGATAGAGCCCTGTGGAATAAGCCATGATACCATACATTAATTATCAGTAGAGTTTTTATCCCTCTCTTCCTCTCTCCCTTTTTGAGTGAAGTAAATACACTGCCTTGACAACAGTTGCTTTTTGTTCACACCAGGCCACCATATTTATTCTGCTTCATTACAGAAACTCCACTTACTGTATGAAAGTATCCATCTCACTGACAGTGGGTGAAAATGACACTGGGCTGTGCTACAATTCCAAGATGAAGTACTTTGATAAAGCTGAACTTAGCAAAAGCAAGGAAATTTCGTGCCGTGACATAGAAGATTTTTTACTACCATCCAGAGAACCTGAAATCCTATGGTATAAGGTATGGACTATGAATGATTTTATCACTTATAAATAGATTAATGTGTACCTTATTCTAGGGCAAGTTGGATAAAAACATTTAAATGGGTGTTATATAGTTCAGTTCTGCCTTCCTGAGACACTACAGCAAGTTGTGCTGGGCATTATAAGTTTTTAAACCAGGGACTTTGATAATCCAAGTCAATGTTTGTATTTTTAGTACATTGTAATAAGCTACTATGTTAATGTTTATATCTAGTTTATGCTGATAATCCTGTCAAGTCTATTATAATCTGTGTTGATAATTTCAGGAACTAAAATGCATTAAGCATTCATTTCAAACTCTTCATATAAGCAGTCCAAAATGTCCCCAAACAAGGAGAAAAAGGATTGACTTGCTTCTGTGATAAAATGGTACACTAGTTTTATTGAAATATTCTGTTTAATGGAAGTATCTTTGTGCATATCCTAATCTCTTTTGTATAAAAGCATACATGTTTTTAAAAATCTGATGAAAATGTATACGATTATAAAAGTAGTGTTAGATTAACTTCTTTTCAAAAACCAGAAGCAACTTTAGGCTTATGCAGAATAATCAGACGCTGTTCTTCCTGTCACATCATTGACTTTGACTGAATTTCAAGATTTGAACATGTTCTTCAACTTATTTATATCTAAAAGATGCTTTTGTTATTGAATATACCCAAGAAAATACAATATAGATGTTATGAACATTTGTCTGGAATATGTTTTCCATGATTTAAAGATACCTAGTGTAAACTTTTGCTTTGTCCAACTAACTGGAAATAGGAATTTAGGAAGCTGGATCTTTTAGTAACTAGATTCACAAATGTCAGTATACAGAATATGAGCCCTCAGGACTGATAACGAATTCAAAACTTGTTAGAAATGAAACAGGAAGTACATCTTTAACAATTTTTAAAGGATTTTTCCAAAATTAGTAATGCCCTTCTTTGAATGACTTTCTTTTGATTCTTGACAGTAAGCAGTGGAGTATTCAGAACATCAAGGGAACTGTTGAAATATTTTTCTACTTTTCCCTTGGATTTCTGTATTAGACAGTATTAAATAGCCCTTAAATATTAGCTCCACTATTTCTGTCCCTGTGCATGTGAGCTTTATTTACTTTTAAAGTTTTTAAATTATATATTTCTCACCCTGATTTTCTGTGGTTTGCCTGCTTTCCACAGGAGGGTTCTAAGCAAGCCCTGATGATTTCCTCAAAGGGGAGAGGTATTAGGGGAGTTTGACACAAGATCTTCAAGTACAGATATTTTTCTAGTACTCATATGTGTACATTCAGGTTCTAAATATGCAATTTCTTTGTTGTTTGCCAATAAGTTGATCTTAAGAGTCATGCACTTTTTCTCACTTTTTGCAAATAGTATCTCAAAATTTGCTGAAACATTAGAGGCCACACACACACACACACACACACACACAGTCACATACTCAGTTTTTTAAATGGCTGGCCTCATATTGGTCCTTTAGTCATGCTTCCACCATCTCCCCAGTCATTGTGACCTTACGCTATAAAGACCATAATTAGTGAAGTGATGGGTGGAGATGCAGTATATGTGGAATTTAAAAGTTTTGTAACAATTCAGATTATTTTTCCATAGTCAAGGGAATATGTATTGCATACATTTAGTGTATAATTTATGCAACTATGACAGTTTATGCAACTAATATGAGGATATTAAGTGTATATTTTGGACTGAAATAACCAGATAATTGTCCTCCAATTATACACAGGCATTGAGACACATAATCAAAATAATGGTCTGCATAAATTTGATCTGACACTAAATGTTTAACAAAATAATATTACCTCTGACTAGTGTTAAAAGGTTTAAAGTTATTTTATCCTCATTCCACTGATTTCAAATATGGCTAGAGAAAATGGACTTCTGTTTGGCAAAAACAGAAATCTCCTGAGCCAACATCATTATAATCCAAAGCTTAAAGCAGAGACCGTAATTTGGTAGACTGTGAGACTATAAAGACCTTGCATATAAATAATGGCCATTTCTTCCATGGACTGTAGAATATATATGCTATGAAAAGATTGAATTATTTCTAAATGCAGCCTTAAAAGATTTAAAATACTGAACTAAAGCATTTTTCTCTATAGAATTAGTTTTTCTGCTTTCCACTAAAAAATTCATTTTATATTTTATATTATCAGTATCAAAGTAGTTAATTTCATAATCATCAAATGCAGACTATTTGCTTCTAAAAATGATGTCAGGAGTAATCTTAATAAATGTCATTTTCTTATATCTAATAAATCAATACATATATGATTTAGAGACACTGAAGTTAGACGTTAATAAAGTGACTTGCTAATAGTGCTTTTTTCAAATTGAGGTACCTGATTTCCCAGAGATGTGGAGAAGTTTTGAAAATCTGTAGCATTAATTCACAACTCTAGCTCTTTTAAAATCTAACTTTAGAAGCTTTTAGTTTAGTTATTTTAAATACTTTAAGTTACTATATGTACTATAAACATTTTGTCTTCTTCACGTAGGAATGTAGGACAAAAACATGGAGGCCAAGTATTGTATTCAAAAGAGATACCCTGCTTATAAGAGAAGTCAGAGAAGACGACATTGGAAATTATACGTGTGAATTAAAATATGGAGGCTTTGTTGTGAGAAGAACTACTGAACTAACTGTTACAGGTAAGTACAGTCTTCAGTATTTCATTTGCAAGTAATGAAACTAACATTTTAAGTTTCATTTTTTGTGCTGCATATTGATTTTTTTCAAATCTTTGCAATGAAGGAAGTGCTTAACCAAATGCTAAGTGGATTCCTATAGGTGAAATTTATTCCTCCTTGCTTTCAAATCATGTTGCCCTGAAATGCATATGAAAGGTTAAAGAAAATAGGCTTAGGGGATTATAGAAATGTTAGCTTTTGAAAGTACTTGAAATAATGAGTTTACAGTTTCAGAAAATTATGCTTATATTTTGTAGTGGTATAATTTTTGGAAACACTTCCTAGAATGTTGAAATGGAATATATGAAATCTACCTCTGTCTTCCTGTCTTGCTCCAAATTAGAAAAATTACTTTTCTTTTCATTTATTACTCTATGAACCTGATATACGTGTTCTCATGAACTTGAATATAACAAAATTTCAGATACAATAATTGAATAATTATGTGAGATGCATTGCATGGACTCATTCCCATACCTGGTTGCTAAGGTAGAAGGGCATGAGAACAAGGTTCAGAACACTGTCTGAAATCACGAATCTACAGCTCACTAGTCACATGACTTTATTTTAATCACCACAACCTTCAAAATATCACTTTCCTCATGTATAAAATGGTGATGGTAAAGTTTGCCTTGTTTATTTCATAGCATTTTTGCAAGAATTGAATGAGGCAAGCTAATACATATGAAATCAACTTGCAAAACATAGAATTATATCCAAATATGCATCGTTTTGTCATGTTAAATGATGTCATGTTAAATATTGTATTCATTCCCTGTTTTATGTTATTGAATACTTCTCTCAAAGTGGTTCCAACACAAAAAAGGGGGGGAATCAAGACCAATGCTTTAGGCAGTTGAAGACATTATTCTCATCTTATTAAGAGAGATTCTTCTTGGTGACATTCTTTGTACAATCTTTTTTTTTTTTTTAATTTTTGTCCTACTGCATGGCAAGCAGGATCTTAATTCCCTGACCAGGGATCAAACCCGCATCCCCTGCAGTGGAAGTGTGGAGTCTTAACCTCTGGACCACCAGGGAAGTCCCTGTACAATCATTTTTATGAACCATATATATAAAAGTAAGAAAAGGATATCAGATACTTTAAAGAGATTTCCATTTGTTCATTGATTCACTTAAAATAGTTTTCCCGTATATGAAAATTGTTTTGTGGTAGTCACCTTCATCTTACAATAATCACCTTGAAATCTTGAAATTATGATATGATATACTTTGACTTAAAAGCAAAATCTGATTTCATGAAACTCATTTGATGGATAGTAATTATTCAGCTTGAAAGGAAATTTAGTTAAATAAGTAAGATGCTCTTTGGTAATGCCTTTGATAGATATTAGACCCAGTAAATAACTGACAATAGCAATACATGGTACATTTGAATAGTAAACACACATTTAATCATGTATTACGTACCTATGATGTACACATGTATGATTTGCACTAGTTTTGTTTTCAGCTTTGTTGTATATAATAGGTCTTCGTATAGAAAATTAACACTTTTATCACTTTACCTCCCTGTTTAATGGAACAGTGAAAAACATAACTATCTGTACTTGGGTTTTCTTTACAATAAATGTTGAATATTTTATTATTTCTTTTTTGCTCTTAATCTATACTGAAGTAGCTTTTCAAGGAGTAGGTACTGAGACAAAGGAATTAAAACATACTGAAAATAATGAAAAAATATCTATTCTGTAAAGAAAATAGAATGAACTTCTAGTCTTTATTCTTTGGAGTGTAGAGCTAATTCTTGGTAAGCACATCTTTCCCCTTTCTAGAAACGCTAGGTTACTAAAACACTGTCTAGTAAGAGGTGATTGGAAAACAGTCTCCTAGAGACTGGAAACTGGGTCCCAAATGGTAAAATCATGTAAGTAGGCTATTTTGTACAATCAGTAATAGAATTGTTTTCTCGTAAATGCTACCCAGGGCTATTTTTGTACATTCATTTTCTCCAAAAAATATCTCCTTTTCTTTATGCAAAAAGGAGGAATAATTATTTCTTGATACCCAAAAGGAAGTTAATGAAAGTTTACATTCAGCTGAATATTATGAATACCTCTAATTTAAATAGCTCTACCTGTGACATTGATTTGGGGAAATAAAAGTATAAAGCAAAATTTGATTATATATGAAATTTTGGTTGAATCATAGAGCTGCATATCCCATAGTTAAAAGTAATATGTATTAAAATGCATTTTAGGTTTTAACAAGAAGTCTGTTGACAAGATATATTTATGCATAACATTGCTTTAAATAGTGTTACACTATAGCTCATTTACTTTGGCTGTGGCCAAAGAGCAATTCTTAGAACCCAAGTTAAACTCTCAGTAAAGCAACGAAGGTGGGCATTTTCTCTGAGCAATAGTTGATCCCTGCTTTGTATCTTGTTTTTCTGCATATCATGGTCATGTTATACTTAATGTAAATCTTATGCAAAGCATGATATCATTTAGTTTTAGTGGATCTGCCTTAGCTGATAATATATATTTTGAAGTGTGTTAGAATGTTTCTTTAAAATAAAACAAAAGAGAGTCCAATACATGAAGAGAAAAGAAAATTTCTGGATAAATAAAGTGGCATCGTACAGACCATATTGTAAGCTTTTATGGGAGATCTTTGGTTTATTAAAAGTATATGTGTCGGGCTTCCCTGGTAGCGCAGTGGTTGAGAGTCCGCCTGCCGATGCAGGGGACGTGGGTTCGTGCCCCAGTCCGGGAAGATCCCACATGCCGTGGAGTGGCTGGGTCCGTGAGCCATGGCCACTGAGCCTGTGCGTCAGGAGCCTGTGCTCCGCAACGGGAGAGGCCACAACAGTGAGAGGCCCACATACCACACACAAAAAAAAAAAAAGTGTATGTGTCTACTAACTGAAGTAGTGGTTCAGGAAAACAGATCACAGTGAAAGAAACAATAAACCTGCTTGACACTTTTGGTATACTTTAAACATTTTTTTAATAGATCTTTATTGGAGTATAATTGCTTCACAATACTGTGTTAGTTTCTGTTGTACAACAAAGTGAATCAGCCATATGCATACATATGTCCCCATATCCCCTCCCTCTTGAGCCTCCCTCCCATTCTCCCTATCCTACCTCTCTAGGTCATCACAAAGCACTGAGCTGATTACCCTGTGCTATGCTGCTGCTTCCCACCAGCCAACTATTTTATATTCGGTAGTGTATATATGTCGATGCTACTCTCACTTTGCCCCAGCTTCCCCTTCCCACCTCGTGTCCTCAAGTCCATTCTCTATGTCTACATCTTTATTCCTGCCCTGCAACTAGGTTCATCAGTACCATTTTTTTTTAGATTCCATATATGTGTGTTAGCATACGGTATTTGTTTTTCTCTTTCTGACTTACTTCACTCTGTATGTCAGACTCTATGTCCATCCACCTCACTACAAATAACTCAATTTCATTTCTTTTTATGGCTGAGTAATATTCCATTGTATATATGTGCCACATCTTCTTTATCCATTCATCTGTTGATGGACACTTAGGTTGTTTCCATGTCCTGGCTATTGTAAATAGTGCTGCAGTGAACATTGGGGTACATGTCTCTTTTTGAATTATGGTTTTCTCAGAGTATATGCCCAGTAGTGGGATTGCTGGGTCATATGGTAGTTCTATTTTTAGTTTTTTAAGGAATCCCCGTACTGTTTTCCATAGTGGTTGTGTCAATTTACATTCCCACCAACAGTGCAGGAGTGTTCCGTTTTCACCACACCCTTTCCAGTATTTATTGTTTCTAGATTTTTTGAAAATGGCCATTCTGACCAGCATGAGGTGATACCTCTTTGTCTGCATTGGGTCTTCATTGCTGTGCGTGGGCTTTCTCTAGTTGTGGCAAGCGGGGGCTACTCTTCCTTGTCGTGCGTGGGCTTCTCATTGTGGTGGCTTCTCTTGTTGCGGAGCATGGGCTCAAGGCACATGGGCTTCCGTAGTTGTGGCACGCATGTTCAGTAGTTGTGGCTCGCAGGCTCTACAGCGCAGGCTCAGTAGTTGTGGCGCACGGGCTTAGTTGCTCTGTGGCATGTGGGATCTTCCTGGACCAGGGCTCAAACCCATGTCCCCTGCATTGACAGGCAGATTCTTAACAACTGCGCCACCAGGGAAGCCACAGTGAAAGAAACAATAAATGTGCTTGACACTTTTGGTATACTTTAAACATTTAAAAAAAATAAACATAAGACGTTTCAGCATCGTTTGTAGCCTCTACCCTCTTCTCTATGCCTCAGCCACACTGTTTTACTGTTTTTCTCCAAATATCCTCCCTCTTAATCCTTACTCCTGGTGTGCTCCCTCTGGAATCTTTTTTCTTCCACGTTGTCACAGAGCTGACTCTTACTCTTTCTTCGAGGCACAGCTAAACTGTTTACCTCTACCACACTGCATTATAACTATTTGTTGCCACTCCTGGTTTTTCACAAGAACATGAATTTTTCAGAGTCAAGGGCAATGTCTCTTTTTTTATAAACATTTTAGTTTAGAATAGTTTTACATTTACAGAAAAAATAAAAAGGATAATAGGGAGAGATCCTGTATTCCCCACACTCAGTTTCCCCTGTTATTAACATCTAACATTAGTATGGTACACTTGCTACAATTAACTAATGTTGCTATATTATTATTAACTAAAGTCCATATTTTATTCAGATTTCCTTAATTTTTACCTAATGTCCTTTTTCTGTTCCAGGATCCCATTTAGGATAGCACATAGCACTGAATTGTTTTGTTTCCTTAGGCTCCTTTTAGCTGTTACTGTTACTGACTTCCCTTGTTTTTGATAATCTTGACAGTTTTAACAAGTGCTTATTTTGTAGAATGTCCTTCAACTGATTTGTTTGATGTTTTTCTTATGATTAGACTTGAGTTATATATTCCTGGAAGACCATAGAGGTAAAAATCACAACATATCGTACTACCAACATGGCGTCACTGTTGATGTTGACATTCATCACTTGGTAGTATTAGTCACTTCTTGGTCAGATTTTGCCACTGTAAACTTACTCTTTTTTACAGCTTTCCCTACTCTACTCTTTGGAAGGAAGTCATTATCTGTAGTCCACACTTAAGGAGTGAGGAGTCATGCCCCTACCTCTTTGAAATCAGAGTATATGCTTAAATTATTTGGAATTCTTCTACATGGGACATATATCTATTTTCCTGCATTTATCTACTTATTCAATCATTGTCTATATCAGTATGGACTCATGAATATTTCTTTTATACTTTGGTTTGTATCCACCATCACCTTATTTATTTTGTTGTTCAGATTGTTCCAATTTTGGCCCTTTGGAGCGTTGTTAGTTTGTGTGTGTGTGTGTGTTTGAGTATTTATTTATTTTCAGACCCTACAAGGTGCTCCAGGATCATCTTATGTATTTCCTGCCCTAGCCCTGCAGTCATCTATTTCTTCCGAAGAGTCCTTTTTCCTTTTGTTGGAGAATGGTGCTAGAAACTAAGATCTGGGCGTTGGGAGTACTCATTGCTAATCAAGTATAGTTGCTTCTAAGACCTGTCAGTTGACAGAGCAAGGAAATATGAGTATACTAACCCAGGTATACACACATATCTAGAAATATTTCTGTATGTAACCATTCGTATCTATATTGAACTAAACATGAGTTCATACTTATGTCTCTAACTCTAATCCATTACCATAGGGATCATTCTGGCCTCTTCCTTTGGCTTATGTGTAACCTTCTGTCCAATCGTGAGAAACCTGGTTACCACCATCTGCCATCTATTTCCTTAATTGTTTTTTTTTTGTTAATTTATGTATTTGTTTTTGCTGTGTTGGGTCTTTGTTTCTGTGTGAGGGCTTTCTCTAGTTGTGGCAAGCGGGGGCCACTCTTCATCGCGGTGCGTGGGCCTCTCACTATCGCGGCCTCTCTTGTTGCGGAGCACAGGCTCCAGACGTGCAGGTTCAGTAGTTGTGGCTCACGAGCCTAGTTGCTCCACGGCATGTGGGATCCTCCTAGACCAGGGCTCGAACCCATGTCCCCTGCATTAGCAGGCAGATTCTCAACCACTGTGCCACCAGGGAAGCCCCCTTAATTGTTTATTTCCAAATAGGTGTGCAATGGGATCAAAGTTGTTGACCTGTACCCCTATGAGAAACAACTTTATAGACTAGAGTATATTGCTTATATACAGTTTCTTTTGACTTTAGTCTTACAGACTCCACCCATTTCCAAAGTTACTTAGGTCAGCACCTTTTCCTCCCATCCCCTTCAGTGAGGTTGTAATATATTGATAGTTAGGTGGTTTTATCACATTCTGCATTCCCTCCGGAGATCTTCCATCCTCCTAAATAATGTCTTCAAAATTTTGCATATATTAAGGTTTATAGGGGAGGAAAAATAATTTTCTGTCTACCCTTCAGAGTTCTTGGCTAAGACCCCCTGTAATAAAAGACAGATTAACAAGAGAAAAACAAACAGAAGTTTATTAACGTGTATATGTCACATGTACCTGGAAGATACCCAGGGAAACTTAGTACCTCACCAAGATGGCCAAAGCCACTCCCTTAAATATCATCTTCAGCTAAAGACAAAAGAAAGGTTTTTTGGTTGGGGGAGGGGGAGAAAAGCCAGTTATGGGGGGTTACCAGGAAAAGCACAGTAAACAAGGGTAAGTCTAAATCTAAATCTAAATGCCTTCTTCATTGGTAAGAGTTTCTGGAGATATAGTCATTTTTCTCTTCCTGGTACAGAGAGGGAGACACCCTTACATAAATGAAGATTTTTTTATAAGTGTAAATTCCCCTTACAAAAGGGTAACTCTTAGTTTATTTTCAGAGCTTCTCCTGTGTCTGCAGTTTCTCAAAATAACCAGCTCAAAATTATCTTTATATCAAAGAGGCATATTTTTGGGTGGCACATTCTGCTACCCTTCATTCCCACCTTTGAAACTTCCCCAATAAGTTTTATAGTCTAGAATCTGAGTTGGTAGATGGCTTCATATCACAATGAACCATTCTTAGTCCTGAGAATAGGTTAGTTCGGTTAAGGAGTTGTTTTATATCTGGAGGCAGTTTTTCAGTTGAGCTCCCAGAGTTAAACCTATATGGTGCAAGCCATCAGGGATTTATTAAGAGACGTTTCTATAGAAACACAAGAAAAACAAAGGTTAATGATTGGAGCAGAATATAAGCCCAGTTTCTGAGTCCTGAAGTCAGCTGGTTAAAAAGATTTCTAGATGTTGGGCTCAAAGAAGCTTTTTGTGTTTTTGTTGTAAAATATAACTAAAAAAATTTACCATTTTTAGGTATACATTTCACTGGCATTAACTGCATTCACATTGTGTGCAATAACCACCATTACCTCACCACCATCTACCTCTAGAACTTTTTCATCTTTCCAAACCGAAACTCTGTACCCATTAAACCGTATCTCCCCATTCCCTTCTCCCACCAATCCCTGGCAACCACCCCTCTATTTCTGTATCTATAAATTAGACCATTCTAGGTACCTCAAATAAGTGAAATTATACAATATTTATCTTTTTGTGTATGGTTTATTTCATTTAGCATAGTGTCTTTAAGGTTCATTCATGATAGCTCCTCATTTCCTTTTATTACTGAATGATATTCTGCTGTGTGGCTGTACCATAGTTTGTCCATTCATCTTTTGAATGGTGCATCTTGGGTGCTTCCAGTTTTTGGAGATTATGAATAAAGCTATTATATACATTATTGTGCAGGTCTTTCTGTTGATATAAGTTTTCCAATTAGTTGAAAAAATACCTAGGAATATAATTTTTAGAGTATATGGTAAGATCATATTTAGCTTTGTGAGAAGCTGCCAAACTGTCTTCTAAAGTAGCCGTACCATTTTGCATTTCCATCAACAATGAATGAAGAATTTTAGTGATCTCTATCCTACCACCAATTCTGTTGTTTGAATTTTAACATTCCAATAGTTTTGTAGTGGTATCTCACTGTTTTTCAATTGCCAATTCCCTAATTATAAATTATTTTGACCATCTTTTTATATGCCATTTGCATTTTGTATATCTTCTTTGATCTGTGTCTGTTCAGATACGTAGCCCCTTTTTCAGTATGCTGGCCTCTCACTGCTGTGGCCTCTCCCGCTGCGGAGCACAGGCTCAGCGGCCATGGCTCACGGGCCCAGCCGCTCCGCGGCATGTGGGATCCTCCCGGACCGGGGCACGAACCCGTGTCCCCTGCATCGGCAGGCGGACTCTCAACCACTGCGCCACCAGGGAAGCCCCGTAGCCCCTTTTTAAATGGGATGTTTGTTTTTCCATTGCTCAGTTTTAAGAATTCTTTGTATACTTTTCATACAACCCTCTCATCAGATGTATGTTTTGCGAATATTTTCTCCCATCCTGTAACTTTTCTTTTTTTCTTTTCTTTTTTTTTTTTAACTATTGAATTCACTCTACTTTATTCTGGGATGTATACTACAGAGAACACAACTCACAAAGATACCAGCGGACATAAAAAACTAAGGCCATTCTGTGAGTTATTTTTAAAACGTAGTGTTTTTGCACATGATCTTTTAAAAAATGAATTACCTAAACCAAGATTCTCTTCTGAAATAAGAATTTAAGGTCAGCACAAGACAACTTTAGGGCCGTGTCTAATCTGAAGCTCATCATGTGACTATAACTTTTCTTTTGATTTTCCTTAATGATTTTCACAGAGCAGAGGTTTAGGGTTTTATTTTAGAGTTTTCTTTTTCTCTAAAACGTAGACTTAATTCTATAAATTTCTTCTAAACACTACTTTTGCTGCATCCCACAAGTTTTATAAGTTACATTTTCATATAGTTCAAAATATTTTTAAATTTCTCTTGTGAAGTATTCTTTGACCCATGTGTTATTTAGAAATGTGTTAATTTCTAGGCATGTGGTGATTTTCCCAGCTATTTTTTCTCCTATTGACTTCTAGTTTATTTTCAGCGATCTGAGCACACACTTCGTGTGATTTCTATTTTTAAAATATTGTTAAAGTGTATTTTATGACCCAGAATGTGATCTTTCATGGTGAATGTCCCATGAGAGCTTGAGAGGAATGTTTATTTTGCTGTTGTCAGATGGTGAATTCTATAAACGTCAATTAAATCAAGTTTACTTACAGTGTTTTTCAAATCAACTGTATCCTTACTGATTTTCTGCTTGCTTGATATTTCGATTACTGAAAGTAGAGTGTTAAAATTTCCAAAAATAGTAGTGGATGTTTCTGTTTATCCTTTCAATTCTCTAAGTTTTTGCCTCACAATTTTGATGCTCTGTTGTTAGGTGTGCATGTGTTTAGGGTTATTATGTCTTCTTGGAGAATTGATCTCTTTGTCATTAGGTAATATCCCTCTTTATTCATATTTTCCTTGTTCTGAAGTCAGCATTGTCTGAAATTAATATACCTAGCTTTCTTTTGATTAGTGTTAGCGTGGTGTATCTTTCTTCATCCCTTCACTTTTAACCTATCTGGTTCTTTATTTTTCAAGTGGGTTCCTTGCAGACAACATGGTTCGATCTTAATTTTTTTCATCCACTTTGACTTTCTCTATGTTTTAACTGATGTAGTTAGACCACTTACATTTAAAGTGATTATTGAGGGAATTCCCTGGCAGTCCAGTGGTTAGGACTCCACGCTTCCGCTGCTGGGGGCCTAGGTTCAATCCCTGGTCAGGGAATCCCACAAGCCACATGACGTGGCCAAAAAAAAAAAAGTTAAAAAAAATAAAGTGATTTTTGAAATTGTTGGACTAATGTATTTGTCAGTGGCCAAAAACAAAAAGTTAAAAAAAAAAAAAAGATTATTGAAATTGCTGGATTAATAAGTTTGTCAGTGTTTTCAGTTCATTGAACTTATTCTTTGTTTTTCCTCTCTCTTCTGCTCTCTCTGGTTTTAATTGAACAATTTATATGGTTCTACTTTGTCTCTCCTTTCTTATTATCAGTTTTACTTCTTTTAAAAAAAATTTTAGTGGTTGCTGTGGATATTTCAATACTTTTTTTAAACACCAATCTCAGCCCACCTTCGTAAAACACTATGCTACTTTGTGTGTAGCACAGGTACCTTATTACAAAGTATTCTCAGTTCTTCCCTCTCATCCCTTATAACATTGCTGTCATTCATTTCACTTATCTGTATGTTATAACGTCCAATAAATTCTTTTTATTTATTTTTTTACTTTAAAAAATTTATTTATTTATTTTTGGCCGTGCCACAGTGGTTTGCGGGATCTTAGTTCCCTGACCAGGGATCGAACCTGTGGCCCCTGCCGTGGGAGCACAGAGTCATCCAATAAATTCTTATTATTACTTTAGACAAATAGTTATCTTTTAGATCAATTTTTAATAAGGTAAATAAAATATTTTATTTTACCCTCATTTACTCCTTCTCTGACACTTATCTACTTTATGTTGATTCACATTTCTGACATATATATTTTCCTTCTGCCTAAATCACTTATGTTAACATTTCTTGCAGTAAAAGTCTGGTGGTGATAAATTCCCTGTTTTTGTTTGTTCTAGAATGCCTTTAGTTTTCTCCACTTTAAATGTTCCACTCCTCTCTCTTCATTCTTGAACGTTTTTTGAAAAGAGGTTCACTCTGATTCTTAGCCTTGTTCCTCTATAGATATGGCATTTTTCCTGTGATTTTTCAAGATTTTCTATTTGTCTGTGCTTTCTTTCCTGAAGTTTGAATATATCTAGATGTAGTGATTTTTGTTATTTATCCTGCTTGGTGTTTTCTGGGCTTCATGGGTTTCTTATTTGGTGTCTGTCATTAATTTTAGAAATTCCATGGCCATTATTATTTCAAATATTTCTTGTTTGGTCCAGTTTTTCTTTCTTATTCCTTTTCTTCCTTCTCCTGCCTGTGGAAGTTATCCCATAGTGCTTGGATGTTCTGTTACATTTTTTTTCATTCTGTTTTTCTTTCTCCATTTTGGTTTATGAAATATCTATTGACCTATTGACCTATTTTCTATTGACCTTTTTTAACTAAGTCTTTCCTTGGCTGTGTCCAGTACACTGATGAGCCCATCATAGACAGCCTTCATTTCTGCTACAGTGTTTTAATTCCTAGCTTTTCCTTTTGATTCCTGCTAAGAATTTCCATTTCTGTGCTTAAATTATCCGTCTGTTTTTGCATGTTATCTTTCTTTCCATTAGGGCACTTAAGATATTAAATATAATTATTTTAAATTCCCTGTCCAATAATGTCAATATCTGTGTCATATCTGGGTTTGGTTATGATGGTTGCTGACAGAGTTTCTGGCTCCAGTGTCTTCTTCAGATAAGCAAATCTCAGCTGTGACTCTGGATTCACCTGTGTTTCCAAATTTTGGAGTGGTGGTTTGCCTTGAAGCATCAGTTCTCTTAGAGGTCTAAGAAAAGCTTTTGGTTTTCAGTTTTTTCCGCTTCTTCTTGTTGTAGAAATGGGAGTGATGACTTCTAAGCTACTTACTTGGGGAAGCTGAAACCAAAAGCAGCAATGTCATTTCTGTCTTGGGGTTCTCAAACCCAGTGAGAATCTAGCATGTCTGACCCATAGTAGTCACTAAACAGATGTATATTCTTGAATGAATTAATTCGGTATCATGGACATATTCCTCTTTAAATCAGTTGCCCTTAAATTGTGTTTACAATTGAGCAGAATGATACCTTGTCACCCCAAAAGTATAAAAAATAGTGGAGGAATAACTCCCTCAATCCAGATCCCATATCCCATACTCCACTTTTGCTAACACTACTGAGTATTACATCAACCCTTTTATTTCCTACATTGTATTGTTGCTTGTAGTGAACTTTAAGTCAAATAACTTCATCTCCCATATATCAATTGTTAACTCAAGTGCCTACCTACAGTTGAACTTTTAGGTATAAACATAGGACTGAGTTTTCCTATTAAGATTGCTTCATGCTCATTTTTAACGTCTTCCAGTTTATCAAATTCTTTTCAATTCTTGATTGTGTATTCTACTATATTAGCTTCTCTTTATGGACAAGTGTCAATAAATTTTGACCCAGAAGATATTGCTGTTTTGATTGAAATCATTGTTTAAAGTGTTCTATGCAAAAAAGTCCTAAATAAAGCTGTGTAGCATTCTATTATACTCCTGTTTTCTTTTTTTTTTGTCCATTAATGTACCTCTCTTTAGGTACAGTTTTTTTATGCTACTAAGAAATCCATAACCCAGCCCATATTTCTTCACTTGCTTCTTTTCATTTAATAGTCAAATATAATAAAGTACATAAAATATAAATATGCAGCTACTTAGTGTATTATCAAATGAACCCACCTAGGTGAAGAAATAGAACATTACAGGCAGGACTTCCCTCATGGCACAGTGGTTAAGAATCCGCCTGCCAGTGCAGGGGATACGGGTTCGATCCCTGGTCCAGGAAGTTCCCATATGTTGCAGAGCAGTTAAGCCCGTGTGCCACAACTACTGAGCCCACGCACCACAACTACTGAAGCTCGCATGCCTAGAGCCCATGCTCCGCAACAAGAGAAGCCACTGCAATGAGAAACAAATAAGTAAATAAGTAAATAAATAAATAAGAACATTACAGGCATCACAGAAGTTCTCCACATACCCTTCTGAATATAAACTCCTTCTTCCCTGCTATTGATTATGTTAATGCCCTCATGACTTTTATGTTGTTTTCTTGTCTTTTTTTAAAAGTTACACTAGTGGATAGTGAATACCTAAGCAATATAGCTAACATTTTGCCTGTTTTTGAAACGTAGAAATTTGGACCCACACACTGTATTCTATTGTGTCTGGTTTTTTCAACTCCAGTTTGTTGTAAAAATTCATTATGTTATTCCATTTAGCTGCAGTTTATTTATTACTTTTATACTATAGTATTCTGTGAATATCTCACAGTTTGTTTACAGACAATTGGGATTGTTTTGATTTTTTTGCTAATGTACGTAATATTGCCATTAACCACCTTGCAAGCACACACACACAAACACACGTTTTTCATTGTACATATAAGTAGGAATTTATGGAGGATTTTACCTAGGAGTGGATTTGTTTATTCACAGTATGTGTATTTTCAAATTTAGTAGATATTGTTTAGGCTGCTTTGGGTCATGGGCCTACCCGAACCAAATGGACTGAGAGAAGGAGGGGAGTAGTAATCCAAAGGAAGTTTGAGGTGCCAAGAGAAAGTGAAAAATATTCTAGGGAATATAAACAACAGATGTTCACTGCTTCTAAACATTGTGATTTCTTGGAGATTATAAAATGTGGTTTGATAGTCATAAAATTATGTTGTGGGTCATATGACAATTTTCTGTACTTTATCTATTGATATATATATCAAGTTTGTATTGCTATACATTGCCATATCCTTAGGGTTCCTTATACTAAACTCTAACTCACACCCAAGCTGTATCTTTAGCCCTAACCCTCTGCCAGATTATTTGTGGGAGTGCAGCTATAGGGAAAGCATGTCAAGAGGTGGTCCATAACAGACCAAGTAACTCCAAAATGAATTAGATGACCTTGGCTCTTCATACAATGTGATCTATTTAGACAAAAAATACAGATTAGTTTATGGTACATGCTTTTGGATTTGTTTAGGTCTAAGAAAAAAATGCACACTATATAAAATTTTCCAGAGGTATTAAATTATATATTATTCACTTTTATCTGTTAATACTTATTTTTCCTTCTGATGAAAACATTTTTCTTTAATTTTAAAAAGAAAGATTCAAAACAAAATAACAACCATATTTCCATCACAAAATTTTGAATGAGTCAGACAAGTTGAAAGCCATTTAATTTCTAGGGCTAGATCATGAGTAAAGTAATGGTAAGAAAATGGATTGTGAAAATGTTACATCAGGAAAAAATTTTTCCAACACAATGTAAGAGTCAGCAAGAATAGGGATGAAGTGAGGAAAGGAAAACTGACTTGAAAAAAACAAAAAGAGTGAGGTTATTGCTACAAGAGTGTAGCATTTTTTATACTTGGTATAACATTTTTAACAGAGTTAATGTAGCAATATACTTAAACTACTTTCCAATCAGCAATAGGCTGAATTTATGTTCTCAAAAGGTACATCTTCCTCCTGTTTTTATGGATGAGGAAGCTGAGGCAAAGAAAGGTTAAGTGGCTTTATCAAGGTTACAAAACATCATTGTGACAAATTTAGGAATAAAACTTAATTTCCTGAACTTCAGTTTATGATTTACTACACTAGATAATTAATAGCAGGGCATCATACTTTTCATATTAGCTCTGCTGATCACTATGAAAGATTTATATTTTAAGTTCAACTGAAACACATTTTACTATGAGACCTTTAATTCTTCTGCCACTGATATAATTAGATGGTGTATCTGTGGTCTAGCCTGGGGGTGACGTGATTACTTTTAATGTTTTTTCCATTTCTTTAAAAACTGGTATATTTTATCTCCCCCTTTAAAAAACTGTTTTTGTTAAAATATTTCATAGACTCTAGTGTGCTTTGCTGACTGTAGCTTAAAAAGATTTGATGAAATTGATAATAGGCGCGTATCTTTTTAGACTTTACCTTGTGTGTTTAGTAGTGTGCAAGAATTAATGCCAAGAACAACCATCACGTATATTATTTTTGATAAAATGGAGCATATTACAGTCTTAGCTATTTTATAAATAAAGGTCTATCATATTTTGCAACTGAAAGATCATTTATATTAATTGAAACTCTTGAAATCAAAGAGATTAAAGCTGATCAATATAATGAAACTGCGTTTAATCATTTTGGCTGTCTAATCTTTATTTGGAGTTTGGTACCTAGAGCAAAAGATCTCTCTTATGAGTAATTTCTAATGATAACTCTCCTGATACAAATTACCTTAAATTATTGTTTAATCTTTCAGTATATTGAGTGAGTTATCCAAAATGTATTAATCAAGCAGTGTTTGATTAATGTCATTAATGTCAAGATGTGATAACTTTGAATTAAAAGTACGATGTTTTTATCTTAAGCAAAAATGTATACATTTTAGACTATAGCAATAGCAAGGTTGGGATGTGCCATTTCTAGCCATAGTGGCAACAAGGCATTATTCATTTAGATGATTTCCATCAATATAAGCAATAATAATAAGTATTAGTAATGAAAGTAGTTAGTACTATTTGTTCTGTGCCAGGATCTGTTCTAAGTTCTTATTTATAATGACTCATCCAATCCACATAACCTCAATTTACTCACCCTTTACAAAACTTTTCATGTACTTGCTAAAAGGTACCTGATTTCCTTCTAGATTTTGTAAATTGAACTTAAAAATATTCATTTTTTCATTATCCACTTCGTATGATGCTTTGAACTTAAAAAGTAACAGATATCCATTTTTGAAAATGTGGTTGAATAGGAACCCCCCCTTCGCTGCTTTGAAACACCTAGAAATGCTGGATAAAAGAGAATAGATAGGCCTTTTAAATGATTAGGTGAGCTTACAAGAGAGTTTTTTAAAAATCTCAGGGACCTATATGGGAAAAGAATCTAAAAAGAAAAAAGAGTGGATATATGTATATGTATAACAGATTCATTTTGCTGTACACCTGAAACTAACACAACATTTTAAATCAACTATACCCCAATAAATTTTTTTTTTAAAATATCACACACATCCACACACACACACACAGCATCTCAGGGGTCAAAAGGAAAGAAGGAACTTTTAACTAGAGCAGTTAAAAGAACCTGAGGGCTTCCCTGGTGGCGCAGTGGTTGAGGGTCCGCCTGCCCATGCAGGGGACACGGGTTTATGCCCCGGTCCGGGAAGATCCCACATGCTGCGGAGCGGCTAGGCCCGTGAGCCATGGCCGCTGAGCCTGCGCGTCTGGAGCCTGTGCTCCGCAACAGGAAGAACTTGACTCCGAGGCCACCATGGGGTCGGGGTGGGGGGTGGGTCGGGAGCAGATGAGTGTTGGGATTGTAATTATCAGCAACCAAGTGCTTTGGTTTTATTAGTTACATGGCGAGATGAGACTAGGACTTGGACCCTCAAAGCGTAGGCAGTTGGAACTGAAGTTCCCATATAAACCAAGGATTCTAAATGGGCTGCCATGAAAAGGAAAAGGAAAACAAATATGACCGCTGACACAAGAAGACAAGGCAGTTTGCCTGTCCTGGCATTAGCCCTTCATTTATGTAAAACAAGGCTATTAATCCATAGCCTGTGTGTTTGGGCATTTGAATTTACACCACTTGTCTGGCCTGAAAGCCCTTAAGTCAAAAAATTTACATAAAAATGGTACCAGGCTGGTAGTATCCAAGAGCAGTGTAAAGCAAAACGTCTAGAGGAATAGAACCTCAACACATACTGCATAATATTCCCATGGATGAAACCCCTGTTTCTGTTACTTACAGATCCAACTGAAAGGAGGCTGCCAGGCAGGGGCACACAGGGGGTTGTACCCACGGATGGGGTAACAGCAAGCTCCAGCTGTAGGGAGTAGCTGGTGTATGACAAGTGGAGTGGGTTTAGCTGGATTTTGAGGGATCCCTGCCGATTGGCTAATTTGAATAATTTCACGGACTCAGGGACATAGGAGCTGTCCCTAGTGCTCGGTGCCTGCCTTCCAGGGTGAGAGCCAAATAAGGGAAGTGGTTGAGGTACATTAATCAACTGCTTGAGAAGGGGAATTGACTGACCTCCATCCAGGACCTCAAGTGGGCCTGGGACAAGACAAGTGTTAAAAAAATATCCCTATATTACACCCCTAAGAATGTCAGGTACTAGAGTCCATAGATACAGGCTATAAATTAGCTCTGCTTAAGATGATGAGTGATATTTTAAAAACCTAAATGAATGCTGCCATTTTTGGTGCTGTGTGAGAGCGTACATCTTAAGAAGAGTGCTTGGTCAGCAGTACTCCTTACCTCAGACCTGTGTGCCTTTTGATTCGATTGAATTTTCTGGCCTTGATTTTGGTGTTACTGTGTTACCTGATACAGTTCATCAGCAAGACCTAGCCTTGAATTTCTTGTTGCTTTTGATAGCTTTGGATTTCTCAGTGCTTAGAATGTGTTCATTATGATAGTCCTACCAGTGCAATCCCATGGACTGCTTGCCTCTTAGAATGGTTCATTATTCCTGTCACCAGTCAACCTTGCCCAGGTGTTAGAGCTGTATTGCTTCTAGGCTTGCAGACTACTAACTGAACTCATACCTACCTCCTTGTTAGAGAACAGTTACTTTTCCTTTGACTGCTAGCTATATGGAGGCACTGTGCAAAATGATTTATGGGCATTATTATCTACATTTTACAAAGGAGGAAACTCAAAGTACATTGTGGACATGAATTTATAATTTTCAGTATGAATCATCATCATCATTTCTAATGAAGTTCCATTCTTTTATTTGCACTCTACTGCTTCCGATTCTCTTACACTCATTCCAACAAACTCAATTGTGAGAATGGAAGAGCTGTCCAATAAATACTCTTTGATAGAATGATTAGTTAAGCTAATTAGAGAAACGGGCAAACGTCTGGAACTGTGCTGTCCAATACAGGAGACATTAGCAACATGTGCCTAGTGAGCACTTAAAATGTGACTAGACTGGATTGAAATGTGCTTCAAGTATAAAATGTAGACCAGGTTTCAAAGACTTTATATAGCAAAATAATGCAAAATATCTCATTTGTAATATTTTATATTGAAGTGATATTTGGTAAAATAAAATATATTGCTAAATTAATTTTACCTGTTTCTTTTCAATTTTTTAAATGTAGCTACTAGAAAATTTTTAAATTTTATATGTGACTTGCATTATATTTCTATTCAGACAGTGCTGCTCTAGAAAGTGACTATGATCTCAGTCTTGAAGAGTGTAAGGGAAAGACACAGAACCCAGAACCTTGGGTATAGTTCGATTGGTGGTTCTGTCATGCCTGGGCTAGAAGACCTTGCCCACATCCCCTGACTTCATTAGGTGTTGTCTTAATGTTGAGACTGTAAATACCCACTCGCAGTACTATGGTGAGGAGTAAATTAGCTTGTGCATGTGAAAGCATGCTATAGAGAAATGTACAAATGGAAGTGTCCTCTGTCATGGTTTGGTCTGATACGTGAATCTTTACCTTTCTTTGTTATTAATTAATGGAGTGTTAATATTTATAATCTTAACCAGGTCTTTCAAAGGACACTGATTATCATCAATACAAATCATTGATTAATATTCATTGCTCACTAAGTAATTTTTTATATGTGTGAAGACATCTCAAAATGTCTTATTTCTATGCAGCCTATTAACAAGTGAAGTCCAGTGTCTAGAAGTGGTATAAATAATGAATGTATGCATTTCTTGCATTTCTGCATTTGATCTGATTATATATACATGTATATATATTTATATGCAAATATTATATGTGTGTGTATATATATATA